>NC_053165.1:120303380-120603380 GCF_016835505.1 Polypterus senegalus | reverse complement strand
TTGTGGTGGGCCTGCTCCACCACCACCTACTCAAAGCATCATGATGCACCAACATTGATGGACTGAAAGCCAGAAGTCTACGTGACCATCATCATCAAGTCCTTCCATGAAAACCCTAAATACAAAGAGGACTGTTTGACTTATGTTAGGTAGATTGCCCAGAGGGGACTGGGCGGTCTCTTGGTCTGGAACCCCTACAGATTTTATTTTTTTCTCCAGCCTTTGGAGTTTTTTTGTTTTTTCTGTCCACCCTGGCCATCGGACCTTACTCTTATTCTATGTTAATTAATGTTGACTTATGTTTATCTTTTATTGTGTCTTCTATTTTTCTATTCATTTTGTAAAGCACTTTGAGCTACATTTTTTTGTATGAATATGTGCTATATAAATAAATGTTGATTGATTGATTGATTGATTAAAGAGTTCTTACAAAATGTACAAGTGCTGGTATGGAATAAGGGTGAGCACTGGCCCGCTTAAACACTGCTCTAAATTCCCCTTTTGTGAATAAGTATGTGTATATGTGAGTGGGTCCTGTGATGAAATGACGTACCACCCAGGGTTAGTTTCTTTCGTGTGCCTGTTATTACAGGAATCCTGGTCCCTTGAACCTAAATGAAAATCTTATGCCATGTTATGTTGATTCTTCAAAAAAGGGATATTTGGGTCAAAGAGTTTCATTGGCAAATAAAGATCTAGGTGCCTTATAACCCTGAAAATGTAGATTTTATAGGGGCCTAATTGTCATGTGCACAGAGTACAGTACAATTATTACCTGAATGTCCAACCAACTTACAATCCAGTGCCACTGCCTGGTGCCGTGATGAACACGTTATGTTACATTGTGCTGTGTGCACTGCTCTTTTCATTCCCATTTTTTAAAGTTAATAAAAATTCCACTGAATTCAAACAGCATATGCACACTTGTTTTGGCAGATTCCATTTTTGTACAACTCCTCTGCTACAAACGCACACACACACATGCACACGCACACACACGCACACACACACACACACACAGATTCACTTAAATTCCAAATTATTGTGGGTTTTTGCTGACGCTGCTTGTCGTTGTTTTTCTTTTCCACTCTACCGTAGCTTTAAGCTTAGTTATTGAAGCTCTCAGCAGAGCACAAAAGGGGCGCTTAGTGTTCTGCTAGAAGCTCTGGGCGTCTCGGGGAGACGTGGTCATTATAGGCTCCAGCGCAAAAGCCGCGATTCACGCACAGTAAAGCTCTTGTCTGTCTCAATCAGCAGGGAGGAATGCATTACAGTAATTATACAGCTACGCTTACTTTGCACTCCAATGTAAATCGTAATTGTGCAATAAGTAAAAGCAGCATAATTGTAACAACGCGCAAGGTCAAGTTACACCAAGACTGCAGTAATTTGTTTAAGCCGTGTTCAGTGAAATGCTTGCTTTGGGGGGAGGGACATTAGGACATTGTTGGGTTGGCAAAGCTCAGCTCTTTTAAACTCAGGGATCTTAGGGAGGTCAAACAAAGGAATGGCCAGTTTACCAAATTACTTGAAAATCGGTAAAGGAGGAAATATGTATTCTGCACAAAGTCCTCAGTGTTGTGGCACATGTGACCAGCTACAACACCTCCCATTCAGCTCTACGTGGTACTCTGCCTTTTATCACCCAGAATCCTCAGGTACTGCTCTCAGTCTAGGGGTTTCGGGTTATAAATGAACTGAGAAAATGTTTTGTTTTGGTCTAGACACATCTAGGACTCCTCCTTCCCAAAGCATCTTGTGAAATTAGGCTATCGTAATGAAGCTGCACCCCAGCAAAGAGTCGGACTGGTAGAAAAGCATCTAACTGTGGGAAGCATGGGCATGTTCAGTGCTGCCTTGGAGAGGCATCAAGGTTATTTTTAACACCATATTATTTTCTCCAAACTTTCTTTAGGCAGGGGAGGGGCAACTGGCAGCGTTAAAGCTCTCTGAGTGGTAGCCATGTATTTTCTATTTATTTCATTTCTTGAAGAAGAAAGCTGGAAGCAATGTCCTACTCTCAAGAAAACTTCAAAATGAGATCTTAGTATGCAATGACAATTAACACTGATTCTCAAAAAAGAAAAACAATGACTCCATCACCAAGAAACAATATGGTCAGTGTGAGGGACAGCCCGGGTCCTTTTCCAGCCTGGATGCCCTTTGAATGGAAGGACCTGGGAAGAGAATGTGCATGGAACATTATTTTCCCTGGAGTGCCAGATTGCAGTGAGCCCAGGCTCAGATCTCAATGTGGGTGTCCACAAGGTGTGACGGGGAATAATCTTCCTGGGTCCCCTGGGGGCCACCAGGAGGAGCTGTAGGATTTGGGAGTCTCTATTCTGTTGCTCTCCTACCTCACTCAGAAGTGCTTCAGAGCTGCAGCATCATATCACCAGAAGCACTCTGAGATTAGATAAAAGGAGCTGCCTGCCTCATATTGACGAACCAGAGCTGAGTGGAGGTGGACAAATCTTGTAAGAAGGAACGGAGGAGGAAGTGAGTGACTGAGAGAGAGAAGACAAAGAGTGATTTAATGTGCTATTGTGCTTTATTGTACTTGTGGCTATGATACTGGTGGGAACAGTTTTTAGGAAAGAGTTTGCCACAAATAAAGACTTTTTGTGCTTGGAACTTGTGTCCAGAGCCTGCCGGTGTTGGGTGTTTGAGGACCTGGAGCACCCCCTACTGTCCACAACATTCACATAAAGCAAGAACTTTACTAACAGTGGGTCGAATAGTTCAGAGATTTCTGTGATATCTCATGGAGTCTAAAGATCTAAAACAGACATCCAACAAAATGTGACAGGCTTCCAGGCCTTTGGAGGGAGTGCTAGGTCGGCCCATTTGGTATGGTGATTTGATCTCTTGGATTTAAAGTAAATAGAGCTCACACTGAGTGTCACCAGCCCTTGGATAGCTGTGTACACAACTTGTTAAAAAAGTGCTCCATAAGTAAATCAAGTTGGATAGGCAGAGTGCCAGAAGTGTCTCCTTTGGCCTTTGGGGGCAGTACTGAACACCCAAGTGTATAGCTGAGGACCTAATGCCTACACTCAATGGTGGAAACACTCAGGGTCTCTGCCAATCTAACACTGCCATAGAGATCAGGGATGCAAACTTTTTGAGCCCACCATTCAATGGCATAAGTCCAAATGAAGGAAAAATAAATTCTGGTTTGATGCGTCATTCCAGAGTCATGTAAATGGTAAATGGTAAATGGCCTGTATTTGATATAGCGCCTAACTAGAGTTCAAGAACCCCCCTAGGCGCTTTACAACACAACAGTCATTCACCCATTCACACAGTAGATGTAGATCAGTGCAAGCTTATGTGTGTCATCAGCCTTAAACATTATGGTTGTTATTTTGTCATCTTTGATTGGACCTTATTTTATTTTGTTTCATTTCAGGTTGAAGTGAATGTAACACTTTCTGGGGGAATTTCCTAACCCTGAAAGAGGTTCTAGGCTTCTCCTTGGAAGTAGCCCCAGGATGGGTTATAAAGCTACCATTGTACCTCTTAATCTTAGAGCTGAGAGGTGAGTTGGACAAAGTGCTGGTTTAGGCGTCCAGAGAGCATGGCTATTCCAGATACCAAAATAACATCCCTCAGTGTCTGTAGATTGGAAGGGGATGGGGGTGGAGATTGGTTTACATAAACAAGTTACATAAACAGCACCCCTCAGTGTCCATAGCACATTCAATATTATTGCATTTTTGCAGACCAAAGGTGGGATTCCCCCTTGGTATGCAGTGCATGTGCACCTTGAGTTATGTAAATGGCTCCCCAGAAAATACAATGTGTGGCAGGGGGTTGGAGCAGGCAATTCCAGAGGGCATACTGCTTGAGTTACATTGTGTGAAGCATGCTCCACTTAACCTGCATAAATACAGGGTGTCCCACTCGGGAGTACAACTTTAAAAATGTGAATTACTCTGCAACGTGTGCATGTATCATCATGCAACAAGGTTCAAAATATTCCTTATTTAGTTAAGAATTGATTCTGTGTCATAAACAGGCGGCCACTAAAGCGGCCCTGGATGTGGCAGCGGCCGTCTAGCTCCAGACACCAACCCTGCAGAGTGGCGAAAGCAAGCATGCAATACTTGTCCATATTTGACGAATTTGTGAAACAACTGGACGACTACGAAATTCAAGAAGGTTACTTCCAACAGGACGGGGCAACGTGCCATACCTCTCATGCCAGTATGGAAGAGATCCAATCGTTTTTTGGAGACAGGGTGATCTTGAAAGGTTTGTGGCCACCTCGATCGCCCGATTTAACTCCCCCAGATTTTTTTCTATGGGGATATTTAAAGGGCAAGGTTTATGCAAGCAAAGCCAGGACCATCAAACAACTGAAAACAAACATCGAGCGTGAAATTGCTGCCATCGACAGTGACATGTTGCAGAGGACATTCTCAAATATGGAGCATTGCGTTTCCTTGTGCGCTGACGTTGGGTGAGGACATTTTCAGCACCTTTTGTAATGTGGACTTGTTTTCCACTAAATACAGCTATGTTCAGTTCTTATAGCTCGCCTTTACGTTCACGCGTTCGCGAGTAATTCGCATTTTTAAAGTTGTACTCCCGAGTGGGGCACCCTGTACCATCCCTCAGATGATGGCTTCCTAGCTGGCCTCCTGTTTTGCCTAATGGGTTGACTGGATCTGGTTGGGCAAGAACTTCCAGAGACATTGTAATGTCAATTAAGATTTCATATTTTGATTATTGTCACTTAAGATATTTAAAATAAAGAAACAGCTTTCTCAGAGTAACCATTATGATTCCCACTGATTAGACAGATAAGAAGAGCACCATCTGTGATGGGAAAAGAGGGAATTGACCACAGTGTTCCAGTGTATTATGACTTAATTACAAGTATATCCTTTCTTTCTTGTGTCCAAAACTACATTTGTTTATCATTTGAAGTCGAAGAAAATGCTGAATGGGTGGGGTGTTATGCCGGACCTGTTATGTGGGTGATTCAAGGTCTACAGAGCCACAATAAGAGTAGGCTGGCATGGTACATGCTCTCTTTCTCTCTCTCTCTCTCTCTCTGCCATTTTCCATCCATTAAGGATCAAACTGTCACTCATTCCATTCCAAGGCCATAGGGGAGCAAAGACAAAGCTGGACCAGAGACAGACTCCTGGTGTGGATGGAAGATGAGCTGCTGCTTAAGCTGTAATGGTATTTTTGTCCTTCATTTTACATTGTTTATTATTTTGGGCATATTGTCTATAACACATGAATAAATGTGTATCTTTTCCTCCTGCCTGTTCTGGTACTCTCTGTTATTACCTGCGGTTTTAGATGTGAAAGAAAAGGAGAAATACTGAACTGCAACAGCAGTGAACCCTGACATTATGGTAAGAGTATGGGATTTGGGGTATTCTATTAAGGTCTGTGTAATAAAGAGTATAAGGGAAAAATAGGATCACCTTATGACCCTAAATGACAGAATAGGCACAGAGCACTAGAGTGAGTCTGGAGGTTAGTAGGAGACTACTTTTGTGTTTGTGGCACTTTATTTTGGAGAGTGGGAGAGCCACTCCACCTTATACAAACATAGTCTCTTAAACATGGTCTTTTTTTAGCTTTACATGGTGTTCTCACAATATTTATTCCACTCTTGGTTGTTTACTTAAAATTTGTTTGACTCTTTATTTTGAACTAGATTAGAACACAGCACACTACTTAGCAGCCTCCTTTCACATATACAGAACTGCTCAGTCCATTACAGCAACAGGCAACAGGTAGAAGCGTAGCATTGGGTTATGAAGGAGAATGGGAAGACTAAAAATTCTTTGAATGCGACTTGGTAGCGGGTGCCATACCAGAGTGAGTGTAGTATGAACGGAATGCAATGTCCCAAGCCTGTATCTTTTGGCGTAATACTCAGATTTGGTTACACCAATAGTCATGACAAGTGACCAGACAAACAAGATATCTTTTTATCTTTACTTATCATTATTATAACAATCAAAAATAAGAATTATTTATTTGTTTATTAAAATAAAAAGAATTAAAGTGCACCAACAGTGCTAACCAGTGCATTTCAATATATTGCTATGCTTGAGTACTTGGGGGTCCCCTGAGGTAACTACTACCACTTCAGAGTGGAGAGGGGGTGCTGTCACTAATGATATCCTCTCCTCATTCCATAGCCCAAAGAAGATGTCCAGTGAGGGCAACTGTTGCCCAGTTGTGATGTTCAGAGCAAATGCAACCCCTTCCAGTTATTTCACCATAAAGAGTAGTGACCCAGGAAAGTGCCATCTGATTTCCAAATAGGACCTGAATCCTTTAAGAGATACAAACTAAGAAGCAAGAAATAAGCAAGAGTGCATTTAGATGATTTTTGCATCACCAGCTTATCAGTTGTGAGTTACACTTCTGCTCTGCTTTTAGTTTTACATACAATTAAACGGGGATACCAGGATAGTACCCCAACATTTCTTCCTGCTCCTGACTATTTCCTTGATGCCGGTCACAATATAATTCAATAATTTTTTTTTTAAATGGGGCCATGAAACAAATTAGAGTCCTCCTGCCCCACCACCCATAACCTGTAGCTCCTCACACACATTTCCGTGGTCTCTCTCTACCCGTTTCTGCTTTTCTGTTCAGCCATCTGTCCCAATCTTCCTGAACTTGCTCAACAACGTTGATGCTGCCAGTCCTTTTCTCACAATGTCCAAACAGTGCAGAATGAGCGATTGCTTTCTATCTTGTACTTTTCTCAGTGGCACAAGCCCATTCCCTTTAAGGTATCTAATCTCCCAGCTGGTACTCATTAATAACTATGTTGTTGCAGTTTCAATGTTAATTACTATAAACTGAGCGCACTTACTCACGTGTGCCCCTCTCACGAGCTTGAGTTAAGCTGACAGGTTGCATTGAAAGTCCACTAAAAGCAATAATGAATTAAACAGTTTAAACATCCCCCATGGACTAGTAGTCTCACCACATAGCAACACTGGTGGAGCTTATACATGTAATGGTGTCAAATATGACTTAACTTGTGTAGGTTAAGAGACAAAGGAGTACTGTACAACAACAAGGCTGAAAGAAGCAGTCCAAAATACCTAGCCTTATTATGGTTGGAGTTCTTTAGGCAATGACTAGTGATGATAGAAAATTATATTGGGCTTACAGGCCCTGTGCTCACCTGGTTTAGTTCTTATTTATCAAATCAATTCCAATGTGTACAGAAATGTGCTGACAGTACTCCATCATTATACACAGAAGTGAGATATGGTGACCTGCAGGGCTCAGTACTGGAACCTTTACTCTTTTCACTTTACATGCTTCCACTGGGATCTATCATTAGGAAACATGATGTTAATTTTCACTCGTATGCAGATGACACCCAGTTATACCTTTCATTTAGATCAAATGAAGTTTCTCCGATGTTGTCTTTAATTAGTTGCGTTAGTGAATTAAAGAAGTGGATGGATGAGAACTACTTGTCTTTAAACACATATAAAACAGAGACGTTAACTATTGGATGGAATGACGCTGATCACAACAATATTTTGTCATCATTTAACTCAGTTGGATTCACCATTAATTTTACTGAATCAGCACACAATCTAGAAGTTATCTTGGACTCTAGCATGTCATTTAAAGCACATATTACAAAGTTGTCCAAATATTTCTTCCATCTTAAAAATGTTGGGAAATTATGGCGCTTTCTAAATAAACAGAATTCTGAGAAATTAATTCATGCATTTATTTCTAGTAGGATTGACTACTGCAATGTGGTGTTCACTAGATGTTCAAACTGTTCTTTATACAGCCTCCAGTTAATCCAAAATGCTGCTGTAAGAATTATTACAAGAACAAGAAAATATGAACACATAACTCCAGTTCTTCAATCCTTACACTGGCTCCCGGTTAAGTTTAGAGCAGATTTCAAAATCCTCCTTTTAACATATAAAGCATTAAATGGTCAAGGTCCAGCTTACTTGTGTGAACTTATCATGACTTACAAACCAGAGCGCACATTAGGATCTCAAGATGACGGTCTGCTTATGATTCCAAGAATTAATAAAATAACAGTGGGAAGTTGAGCTTTTAGTTACATGGCCTCTAAACTGTGGAATGGTCTGCCTGCTACTATAAGAGGTGCCCCTTCGGTCTCAGCTTTTAAATCCCGGCTGATGACTCACTACTTCAGTTTAGCATATCCTGACTAGAGCTGCTGATTAACTGTACAGACTGCATCTCTGTTGTTAGTCATTAGCACTAAAACATAAGTAACATGATAGTTATAATTGGATACTAACCCTCACCTATTCTGTTTCTCTTCTCAGTACTCAAATGTAGCACTTGGTGTCACGGCCCACCTGTCAAGTTGTTTTGCCTGCCTAAGGTAAAGTCATCCCTGATGGAGGATTGCAGGAATCGTGGGGTAGAGGGGTCCTTTCATTGGATTAGCGCTATTTCAGCTGTGGAATGGCCAAATGAGGGAGGCATCTTGATAGATGAGGTCTCCAGGACTCTAAAACAAATCCAAATCATATTAGGTGATATCATCTACTGTTAAATTGTACTCTGTACTTCTAAAAGAAGTACAGAGGATTTGTTCTCTTCTGTGTATTGTACTGTATTGTATTGACCCCCTTTTTTTTGACACCCACTGCACGCCCAACCTACCTAGAAAGGGGTCTCTCTTTGAACAGCCTTTCCCAAGGTTTCTTCCATTTTTTCCCTACAAGAGTTTTTTTTTGGAGTTTTTTCTTGTCTTCTTAGAGAGTCAAGGATAGGGGGCTGTTAAGAGGCAGGGCCTGTTAAAGCATATTGCGGCACTTCTTCTGTGATTTTGGGCTATACAAAAAATAAATTGTATTGTATTGTATTGTGATGAGTGAGACTGGCGAGTGTCAATTCACATACAGTTTTCTGAAACAGTCACTAAAATTTGTATCGCAGGCAATTTTGAAATTGCCAAACATGTAGAACATGACACTCACAAAAGAGCTTATGGCTTTAAATGGTCTTTTGTGTGTAAAATACAAGGGGCGTTCAAAACGTTTCCATGCTTTTTTTAACTCTATTTATTAGGAATTTCAAAAACAAATTACATCACTTTTCTACATAGTCTCCTTCCTTTGCTATGCAATTTTCCCAGCATCGTACCAACATTTTAATGCCATCAACAAAAATGCTTTTGGTTGAGCATGTAGCCACTGATGCACCGCTGCTTTCACATCTTCATCACAAGTAAATCATCTTCAACGTCCAAAAAGGTGTAAGTCAGATGGTGCTCAATCCGGACAATAAGCTGGTTGTTTCATAACCTCCCACTTCAATTGTCAGAGTGTTTCCAATCTGTGGGCTGCATTGAGGGGCTTGGCGGTTATGTTGTCGTGCAACAACACAATTCCCTTTGACAGATTTAATCTTCTTTTAGAGCAAATTGAGGGTTTCAGTTCTCTCTGAAGTATGTCACAATACGTTGCACTTGTGACGGTTCTTCCACGATCCTGATAGCTTTCGAGAAGAGGCCCTTGGGAGTCCCAGAAGATGGTCAACATCAACTTTCTTGCATCTTAAATTTCTTTGGATACTTCCATTGCATACTCTACCCCTTGCTTTCGGGCTTGTAATGGTGAACGCACATTTCATCACCAGTAACTATCTGCTGCAGAAAATTCTCACCTTCACGATAACGTGCCAAGTGTCAGGAACAAATATCTAAGCACTTGTGCTTATGCTCCTCTGTCATTTGCTTAGGCACTCACCTGGCACACACTTTACTGAACTAAAGGCCATCATGAATCATGGCATAGTTAGATCCAACACTCACATTCAGGTCTCCTGCAACCTCTTCAACTGTTATTCTTCTGTTTTTTTCTTCATTCCTTGTGGTTGTAGTTGGATGTCCAGATTGCTCAGCATCCGTCACACTAGTATGGCCATTTTCGAACATTTCAATCGACTCATAGACAACTCTACGAGAGAGAACTTTTAGTTTTAGTTTATACGTTTAGCAGCCATCTTCACCACAGAGTAACAACTCTTATAATAAACTGTAAGGCAGCCAGCTTACCAGACAGAACTAATCACATGACACTCTCAGACACGACCAATTACTGCTCTTCCCGCCTTCACTGTTTCCAATGAAAATATAAAAGTACTGTAATTTTTTGAACGTCCCTTGTGAGTAATACTGCTCCCTACAGCTGCATTTAATCCATCCATTATCCTAGTTGGGGATATGCACACTTTCTGTAAATACACAGGTGTTAATGTAGTTTAGTGTAAATTTCACTAATGATCTTCGTTTTACTACCAAATGACAAGCAAACAGATGAAGAATTAATGCCTGAAAACACTGGAAGACAAGAAATAAGCAGCTAAATCTAATGATATGAATTACTGGAAGCAAAGAGTACTTTAGTGAGTGAATTTTTTTGCAAAACAAAACACTGAGTTTTGCTCTGAATTCAGTTTCACATGAATCTGTCATGATTTGGTTTGTACAGTTTTATTTTGTAAATTCTGTATCTTGATCACTATTTTCAGGTCCTTCTATTGCCATCAATTTGAGAGCCATCGTTGGTGTGTTTTCTAGGGGCGTGGCCTTCAGGGTTATAACCTGCGGGTAATCGGTGCAAAAGGATAAAGGGTCAGCTGGCTGCTCCTTTTGTCATCCAATATGCAGATACAACCTCTTAAAACACAAAAAAAGAATAAATTCTTTGCTTTTGCGCATCTGTTGGGTTATGGTTGGTTTTACCCCTTTGGTTGTTTTCTCGACTTCGGTTCTTGTCTATCGTTAGGACTTGGCAGCTAGGTTTGTTTTTATTTCTTTTGGTTTTTTACTCCTTTACGTGCTTCTCGAGTTAGCTCAGTAAAGATTCACCTGTCCTTTTCTTGGTGGGACAAAATCATTTCTTTCATCGCTAGCAATGACACAACTGAGTTTTACTCCTGTGAGCATAATCCAAGTTTTTGTGACAACAGTGGGATAATGAACACAAACTTTCAGCAGAGGAAATGTGAAAAGACATGGCTTTCCCTGAGCAATATGCTTATACCCTTTGTTTCGATGGCTGTCTCCCTGATGTCATTAACTTGCAGATGATTTGTCATGATTATATTTATGCATGCAGCTGTCATTGCCTGGTAGTGTGTATAACATTGAGCGGCATCAATATAAATAAGGATGGTTGCATTTGTTCTTTATCTGATCTGAAATAAAAACAACAGTATGGGTTTATGGTCAGCTCACAAATCCAGGAGATATTTGGTTAAAAAGTTGGGTTGAGCCCTGAAAATCTGTATGTCTGTTGATCCTTTTGCTTTCTGGTGCCTTATCACTGCCACCCTGAAGATATATACATTTATAGGTTTATAGGGTCAATATTGTTGTGTGTAGGTAGTATGCCCATGTGCTAATTAACATGTACCCATCTCCAGCACCATGATTAATGAGTAAAGCTACTTCATCACAAAGTGTCCTGACATTCATAACAACCTTATCTCCCTTACCTGAATTTCTTCAGATTTAATTGCTCCCCTCCAGAACGTCAGATGCCCCTCTACAGATTTTTCACTGACACCATCCCTGCCTTTTAGAACTGACCCCAAACAAACTTTAGGAGCTGCAGTATCCAAAAATAAGCATTTCTAAATAAATTCACATCCCTTTTCAACTGATTCATTCATTCACATTTGGAATACTAGACTTGATGTTATTTTGGAAGAATTAAGGAGACAGGACTGGCGAACGTTGTTGGACTGAATGGTCTGTTTTCATTCTGATTATTCTATTGTTCTAATGATAGCCAAGTAGGCTTCATATAACTCTGCAATGGACTGCCATTCATTCATACTGTGCCATCTTTAAGTCACTAGAGATGTGTCGATTTGCAGTGTGGCTGAGGTAAGGATAAGTACAGGACAAGCAAATTCCAAAAAAAGCTCTGTGCCTGAAATTTCAATGTGACACCCCAATTTGAATTAATTCATTTTAACTATGGAGAGCACAATTATTTCATATTCTGTCACATACATGTGCACAGGAGACGCTTTCAAGGCTCTGACAAAGTAAATGATACCGCCACAGAAAGGGGAGGAGGGGTGCTGCTGTTAACATACTTGTCTTTCCATTCACAGTTTTGAGGGATAGTACATAGATTATGGTGCTTGACCACGTCCACTACAGAGCACCCAAGCTTTAATTTGTATTTGGATGAAAGAGAAAGAGACAGATGGGATGGAAGAGTCATGCTTTGTTAAAGAGCTCCTTTATTTGTCAACGGCAGAGGCTGAGTATTTATTTTTATATTTTTACAGATTTTGATTTTGTTACTTTAAAAGGGGATTACTGTTTTTTTCCCAAAATTTTGAAACAGTGTTCATCCTACCTTCCACAGTTCACATATTCAAGTTTGACTAAGCATCACCCTGGTGCCAGTTATTGAGATCTTCACCTTTAACACTTGTTTTTTTTTTCCATTGGGCTTTCAGTGACTAAACAAGTGCCAGCACTTACAAAATGACAGCAGAAACCTCAACCTGGGAACAAACAGAGATGTTGCTAAACAAGGGGAGGCTGGATAGACAAAAAATAAGCAAATGAGAGTGAAAAAATAAACCCACACTGGAGCCCGGAGACAACAAGGGAACTCAAAAATCATCCCAGGATGATGCTAGTGATTTGCTTAAATAATCTGCCTAATGACTAGTGAATCTCCAGTGAGTGTGTCTTATAATATGTTGTCACAGATACAAGATAGCACTAGTGGAGTGTCCAAAGGTGTAAGCAGATGACAATTTTTATGTCAAGGACAGAAATGATTCAGTCACGGCTGCTTCCCCAAAACAACTGAGCCATCTCTCTCAGGCTCACAATCTGTGTTCTCCTTGTTTCGCTTAGCATTAAGGCTACTGCTGGATCATTATGTATCTTAACTTAGGAAATAAGCCCTCATTTTTACAGCTGCCTGAGGCTTCTTTCTTTGGCAGAAGTCACTTTTATCCATACAGCACCAGAGGGAAGTACACAGGCATGGCGCCAGCCTGATCTGCCATAACTTTCAGCACTTCATTGCCACTTTAGTAAATCTGCTTCTGTGCTGACCCTTATGCTTTGAAGTTAAGTGTCTGTGTTGCCTCACTATCTGCTGCACAAGTTCTTCTCTTCACCATGAGCATCTCTGAGCTTCACTAAAACCTACGACACAAGACACACTTAATCAGTGACAGACTTAAAAACATAACCATTCATTTAGATTTTCAGATAAGGAATGAAGAAGTGGACTTTATATAAATTACACACTTCTTCAGAATTTGTGAAAAAGTGTAATTCAGCTTAAAACTGCACACCAGGCACATCTTTCTTGGCTTCAAAATTGTGCTTTGATGGAAATCATCATCATCACTGACAGTCACTTCAAACGAATATGATGGCAATCGTGTTTTTTCCTGCTTTCTTAGATAAGTCTCGAGTCACAAATCTTGGGGCAGGATGTTCCATTTAGAAGTGGCTTCTGCCAAACTATGTTCTTCTATTCTTTCCGGTATTGTCTTTTGTCTAACTCGAAAAAAAGATGGTCAGCCTCAAATTAGGTTGCTGTCTGATAGATTGTTTGGTGCCAAAAGGGGGTGGCCTTGAAACTAGACAATTTTAATGGTAGGGCTTTGAAACACTTCTTCTGGCTACCACAAAATCTCTGGCCTTGGCTGCAAGTAGACCTGTTTGGGAAGATGGGAAGCATGCATTGACCTGTCTGTCAGAGTTGGTTCTGAGGAATTATGGATTCAGTGCTGGTGATCTTTGTCTCATTGAGGATTCTGGTGTTGGTGTGCAGACCTTCCCATTTGATATGAAGAATCTTTCTGAGGCAGTGCTGATGGAATCTCTCCATAGTATTCAAGTGGCAACAGAAAGTGACCCAGATCGTGCTGCCATATAGGAGAGTAGTGATGCGGTTGCTTTGTAGACTATTATCTTGGTGTTCTTATTGAGGCTACAGTTCTCAAAGACTCAATGACACAGTCTCCTAAAGGAGATGTTTGCACAGTTAATATGATGCTGACCTTGATCCTCAAAAGCTGCCTTTTGGGAAAGATGGCTGTCGAGGTATGGAAAGTTTCTCCTATGATGGTGATGGCCAAGGGTTCAGTTATACAGTAAAGTAAAGGACAACCTAGACAAGGATATTGCTTTTTCTGATGTTAAGGCACAGTCCTAGGCTCTGGTAGGCTATGGCTAAGAGATTCAGAGTGGTCTGGAGTTCTTCCACAGTCAAAGATGGCACAGTTGTCTACATATTGGAGATGATTGCTGCTTTCTTCAATTTTGTCTTTGAGACACTGAAGAATCAAACCAGTATGATCTTGATCCCACAGGCAGAGATCAGTAATGGAATCTATCAGACAACTGAGGAGCTGTAATCCATTGACAGCTGTGTTTGTTTGAAAACCTAATGGTATATGACTGCCTAACAAACACTCTACTGCGATACATTACTGTTAGGCCACCATTGTATCTTGCTCATCTAGAAGAACTCTTATTCAACCTGGGATGGACTGGCCATTGGGACTAACTGGTCAATTCAGTGACCCACTTTACTTGTTGGCTTTGTTGTTAGGCCAAAAACAGAGCTAGTAAGCAAATGATTGAATGAGAGCACCACTTCAATCCCAAGATTCTACAGGCTGTCCCGATGTCTTCAAATATGGAAAGGGGGAGAGGGTTTAAAAAATAATTTAAAAAATTCAAATCACACCAATAAGGGGCAGCAACATGTAAGAACACTTGTGGCTTATGAATGAGGGACTGCAGAAGGTCATAGTGTAGAAGCGGCCTGTTTACTACGATTGCTTATGATGGTGTATGCCAAGACAGCTCATAATAGAAGTTTTCAATTATCTATTAAGCAAGGGCCACAGTGGTAAAGGGTAGGTTGAAAGTTTAGGAACATGGTGTTAATATCCGGTGTTAAACAAGACAGTGTCATAAATGACTTCTCTTTGATTTTATTTTTTTTTTTAGTTCAATGTAGCCAATGATCTAAAGTGTTTCATACTTTATTTTACAAGAACACTAAATTTCAAACACATGTGGAGTACAGTCAGGCAGTGAACATTAGGTTAATTAGGACAAAAACACAACTTAGTTTGTGACAAAATTCATCAAAGCACCAGAGCCAGACAGCATGATTTGTGAGAGGTGGGAGGGCAAAACAATTAGACGTGTATTAGACAGAGTTTGGGGACATTGTGTCATCCCATAGCCAGTGCGTTTATGTCAGCCAATAAATTATACTAACTTACATACAAATAAATGGAGAATGTTATGTATGAACGGATGCTTGACAAAAGTGCTATGCCAGTGTTTAATCCCCCTGGTTGAACATTAGATGTCAAACCTTCATAATAAAATTCAGAATCATGGAGCTACTGGCAGCACTGGGTACTTGGCAAGAGAAAAGCCATAGTTATAATGCCATTTCATTACCTACTCATACTTACACAGAGCCAATTTGCAATTGCCAGTAAAATGAGCACACTTATCCTTTGGGAATTGAGTTGAAAATGGGAGGAACTGGTGTAAAACCAGCGCAAACAATGGAAAGGGGATAAAAATACCACACGGGACACTGAATTTGTCAGAACTGAGGCACAGATCACTGCTGCTCTTAAGCATTATTTTATTTGAAATTAGAAAATAATAACTTCACCTTCTCTGGAACAAGTCATAATTGCTTTAAGCCTGGCACCATTTTTTTGGTGCTTTTGCACCCACTGTAATAGTCATACCTGTCTGTCTGTCTGTCTTTCTACAGTTAGGTCCATAAATATTTGGACAGAGACAATTTTTTTTCTAATTTTGGTTCTGTATATTACCACAATTAATTTTAAATGAAACAATTCAGACGCAGTTGAAGTGCAGACTTTCAGCTTTAATTCAGTGGGTTGAACAAAAAGATTGCATAAAAATGTAAGGTAACTAAAGCATTTTTTAACACAATCCCTTTATTTCAGGGGATCAAAAGTAATTGGACAAATTAAATAACTGGAAATAAAATGTTCATTTCTAATATTTGGTTGAAAACCCTTTGCTGGCAATGACAGCCTGAAGTCTTGAACTCATGGACATCAACAGATGCTGGGTTTCCTCCTTTTTTGTTGCTCTGCCAGGCCTTTACTTCAGCGGCTTTCAGTTGCTGTTTGTTTGTGGGCCTTTCTGTCCGAAGTTTAGTCTTCAACAAGTGAAATGCATGCTCAATTGGGTTAAGATCAGGTGACTGACTTGGCCATTCAAGAATTTTCCACTTCTTTGCTTTAATAAACTCCTGGGTTGCTTTGGCTGTATGTTTTGGGTCATTGTCCATCTGTATCATGAAATGCCGCCCAATCAATTTGACTGCATTTAGCTGGATTTGAGCAGACAGTATGTCTCTGAACACATCAGAATTCATTCGGCTGCTTCTGTCCTGTGTCACATCATCAATAAACACTAGTGTCCCAGTGCCACTGGCAGCCATGCATGCCCAAGCCACCACACTGCCTCCACCGTGTTTTACAGATGATGTGGTATGCTTTGGATAATGAGTTGTTCCATGCCTTCTCCATACTTTTCTCTTGCCATCATTCTGGTAGAGGTTGATCTTGGTTTCATCTGTCCAAAGAATGTTTTTCCAGAACTGTGCTGGCTTTTTTAGATGTTCTTTAGCAAAGTCCAATCTAGCCTTTCTATTCTTGAGGCTTATGAGTGGCTTGCACCTTGCAGTGCACCCTCTGTATTTACTTTCATGCAGACTTCTTTTCATGGTAGACTTGGATATCAATCCGCCTAACCCCCGGGACAGTGTTGTTCACTTGGTTGGCTGTTGTGAAGGGGTTTCTCTTCGCCATGGAAATGATTCTGCGATCATCCACCACTGTTGTCTTCCATGGACGTCCAGGTCTTTTTGCGTTGCTGAGTTCACCAGTGCTCTGCTTTCTCAGGATGTACCAAACTGTAGATTTTGCCACTCGTAATATTGTAGCAATTTCTCGGATGGGTTTTTTATGTTTTCGCAGCTTAAGGATGGCTTTGTTCACCTGCATAGAGAGATGCTTTGACTGCATGTTGTCTGTTCACAGCAAAATCTTCCACATGCAAGCACTACACCTCAAATCAAGTCCAGGCCTTTTATCTGCTTAATTGATGATGACATAACGACTGACTTGTCCACACCTGCCCATGAAATAACCTTTGAGTCAATTGTCCAATTACTTTTGAGCACCTGAAATGAAGGGATTGTGTTAAAAAAATGCTTTAGTTGCCTCACATTTTTATGCAATCTTTTTGTTCAACCCACTGAATTAAAGCTGAAAGTCTGCACTTCAACTGCATCTAAGTTGTTTCATTTAAAATTCATTGTGGTAATGTACAAAACCAAAATTGGAAAAAAGTTGTCTCTGTCCAAATATTTATGGACCTAACTGTACATAAAACAAATCAATTTCCCAGCAGACCAATTTTGCTGAAACCTGGCACACTTACTTTCAAGGAAATTTATTGGAACAGTTCAGTTTTTATTTTGTCACACTTGTGCACATGGGGGACAATTTAAAGGCTTGGGTGATGATAATTCTCCTTTAAGACAGGAGATGGCGCTATATAATAATGCACTCTCTTTACCTCCCTCTGCGGAAGGTAAGATTGACAGTTTTCCCCCTCTAATGTCACTTTTTTGGTCCATCCACTTGGTCCTAACTCTTCCTCCCAGAATGCCTTATAGAATGAAGACCCATAATCAGTCATGCAAAGAGGACGAAAGTCATAGGAAAACTCATTTAGTGCTTTACGCACATTTTTTAAAAATCTTTAGATATTTTAGTTATACAGGTTTTGCCATAAGAAGCCCCAAACATTGACATTGTTTGTCGTCTTTTTACAGTTGAAATATCTGGAATACAGAGTGTTATACACATTTTTAAAATTTCAGAATCTCCCATTGAGATGCATTGGTGAATTTGCAAACTTGGCTTCTTAAACTAGAAAACACTCTTTATAGCTAAAACTATGAATTAGTTTAGTGTTTCAATTTTACCTTGAGAGCAGTTACGTCAACCTGTATATAGTTTGCAATTTTTTCTATTACTTATTCAATAGCTACTCCTGATGGCAGAATAGTGAAGCAGTTCAAGTGCTAGTGAAGTGGTATAACAAATACACCTCAGTGCAGGACATAGGATCGGCCACATATAGGTCAGGTTTAATGATCGAGAATTAAATATAAGGAAGATAAGACATTTGATTAGTATTTATTCAATTTGCTAATAGTGATATTTCTTGATTTACTGTATTCAATGTGGCAGTAATGATATTGTTTGTTTATTCATTACTGCAAGCAAGTATCATCCCTTACTGTACCAGAATAAATGGGTAGCACTTGATGTGCGTTAACAGTTCAGTTTTCCACACAGCTCACACATCTTAGCTCTGAGATACCATATATGAACCTCAGTCACAGCACCTCACTTACCCTGCTCAATGAAATCAAAGCGGATAAGTAACATTAGAATGCTCATGCCCATAAAAGTAAAAAGTAAAAGCAGCTTAGGTAGAAATGTTTGAAAGATGGCACAGTGACACTTTATCCTACAGCTACTGTATATGTGCTCACTAAAACAACTTCATGCCTGCATTATCTGAAGACTATAATGATTCAATGTTTCTCAGCAAAGTGCTACAATGATCTGCTATATATCATGTTCAGATGCAGCCAACAAATTTAGCTTGAGAGTTTGGCACACTTTAAATCTCCATTGGATACTTCTTAAAAAAAATATATTTAAGAAATTGGAACTACAGTTAGCCACAAACCTGCCACATCCTACATCTAACAATAGCGCAGTAACCTTCTAATCACATGAATTGGACTCAGCTGTCTATTAGAGCATTAGAACAACCTAGAGGAGAATAGGTCATTCAGCCCAACAAAGCTCACCAGTCCAATCCACTTATTTCTTCCAAAAATACATCAAGTCAAGTTTTGAAAGTCCCTAAAGTCTTATTGTCTACCACACAACTTGGTAGCGTATTCCAAGTGTCTATTGTTCTTTGTGTAAAGTAAAAAACTTTTTAATGTTTGTGCGAAATTTACCCTTAACAAGTTTCCAGCTGTGTCCACGTGTTCTTGATGAACTCATTTTAAAATAACAGTCATGATCCACTGTACTAATTCCCTTCATAATTTTAAACACTTTAATCATGTCACCTCTTAATCTTCTTTTGCTCAAACTGTATAGACTCAGCTCTTTTAATCTTTCCTCATAATGCAAACCCTGTAGCCCTGGAATCAGCCTAGTCACTCTTCTCTGGACCTTTTCTAGTGCTGCTATATACTTTTTGTAGAATGGAGACCAAAACTGCACACAGTACTCAAGATGAGGCCTCATCAGTGCATTATAAAGGTTGAGCATAACCTCTTTGGACTTGAACTCCACACATCGTGCTATATAACCTAACATTCTGCATGCCTTATTAATGGCTTATGAAAACTGTCTTGAAGTCAATAGCTTAAAGTCCACTATGACTACTAAATCCTTCTCATAAGGTGTACTCTCGATTTTCTGACTACCCATTGTGTATTCAAACCTAATATTTTTACGTCCCATTTGTAATACTTTACATTTACTGCCATTAAATTTCATCTGCCACAAATCTGCCCAAGCCTGTATGCTATCCAAGTCCTTCTGTAATGATATAACAAATTTTCCAAATAATTCCAAAATATTCCAAATTATCTGCTAATCCACCTATCTTGGTAACATCTGCAAACTCAACCACCTTGTTACTTATATTCATATCTAAATCATTTATATATATTAAAAATAGCAATGGCTTTAGTACTGACCCCTGTGGAACAACACTTCTAACATCTGCCAATTCTGCACCCATCTAAAAACATTACCCTGAACTCCCACTTCTTTTAGTTTGATGCCCAGCCTCTCATTTGGCACCTTATCAAATGCTTTCTGAAAGTCCAGATAAATAATATCATAAGCTCCACTTTGATTGTATCCTTTTGTTGCTCCTCATAGAATTGTAGCATGTTAGTAAAACACAACCTCCCCCTTTTGAACCCATGCTGACTGTTCAGAATAACTGCTGTCCTTGCCACGTGTTGCTCAATCTTATCCTTAATAATTCCTTTCATTAATTTTCCTGTGATACATGTTAAGCTTATTTGCCTATAGTTGCTTGGATCTGCCCTGTCAACCTTTTTTATAATTGGATTATATTTGCCATTTTCCAGTCCTTCGGAATCTCTCCAGTGCGCAGTGATTTCCTAAAAATATGTGTCAAGGGTTTGTATATGTACTCATTAGCCTCCTTAAGAACACGAGGATAAATATTATCTGGTCCTGGTGATTTGTTTGATTTCATCTTATTTAATCTGAGCAGCACTTCTCCCTCTACAATTTCCAAATCCCTCGGTACCTCCTTAGTAGTCCCATTTACCTCTGGGAGGTTATCCACTTGTGAACACCTCAGAAAAATGTAAGCTATTTCATTGTCTGTATCTTTTAATTCCCCTTTACTATTTCTGATGCACTTGACCTCCTCCTTGACTGTTCTTTTGCTACTAAAATACTGAAAGAATCTCTTAGGGTCTTTCACCTTATCTGCTATATTCCTCTCCCACTGTCTTTTAGCTTCCCTGATATCCTTCTTAATGGTTGCTCTCATGTTCTTATACTCTCTACGATTCACTTTGCAGTCATTAGTCTTATATGCCTTATAAAGCAGTTTTTTCCTTTGCAGCTTTTTTTTTAAATCTTTATTAATCCACTGTGGAGTTTTTTAGTTTCCTATTAATTCCAAATTTAGGTATGTATCTGTCCTGCATTACATGTAAAACATTTTAAACCTGTTCCAGTGCTGCTCAAATGTCTCCACACTTAAAAGCTTATCCCAGGCTATCCTACTTATACATTGTCATACTGCTCAAATTTTGCCCTACCAAAGTTCAGCTTAACAATTTAAGTCTTTGCATCTTACAAAATACTGAGAATTGTGTTATTTTATGGTAACCTACCTTAGTGGTTCAATCACTTCTACACCGTCAATTCTATCTTGATTATTACGAAATACTAAATCCAGAGAAGCTTCACCCCACGTTGGTGCTTTAACATGCTGTGTTAAAAACAGTCACTGATTACTTCTAAAACTCCTGCTCTTGTGCTCCTCCATCTGCAAGGTTATCCCAGTTAATATTTGGATAATTAAAGTCCCCCATGACTATAATATCTCCCTGTAAACTTGCCTTTTTGATATTACTAAAAAGATGTGTGTTGAAATTACTGTCTGAATTGGGTGGTCTATAACACACTCCTTAAATAAGACCTGTTTCCCTAATATTTTCAAGGCAAAGCCACATGTCCTCACTAAGATGGGGCTCATTGTCCAACTGAAGAGGACTTGCATTTAAATTCTGTTTGGCATAAACAGCAACCCTACCACCTTTTCTGTTCTGTCTATCCTTCCTAAAAATGTGTATCCCTCTATGTTACACTCATCCCCATCTTTGTTATTTAGCCAGGTTTCCGTTATTGCTATAATATCATAATTATGCTCTGCTACATACAACTCCAACTCACTTACCTTATTTTTGATACTTCTAGCATTAAGGCAAGCTATTTTTAATGTGTTACTCCTTCTACATTTAAATATTTGCTTAGAATTTACATTACTATGCATTTTTATTTCTACACCATTGTTTGTTCTTCCATGTATAGATCTAAATCTGGCCTGTCCTAAACTCCCTGCCCCCCATTCCCTAGTTTAAACAGTCCTTGACTGGCCTACTTGTATGCCTCCCCAATACATTGGTGCCCCTCTAGTAACCCGTCATGACGGAACAGGTCCCATCTGTTCCAAAAGGAGTTCCCATGTTCCATAAACCTATACCCTTCTACCCTGCCATTAATCCTCCTAATCTCCTCAGTCTTACCTGGACTGGCGCATGGCACAAGCAGAACCTCAGAGAAGACTATCTTGTCAGTTCTGCTCCTCAGCTTGGAATCTAAGTCTTTGAATTTGGATTGCAGAACTGACAGACTACCCTTATGTATGTCATTTGTTCCAACATGGACAATGACAACTGGATCCACCTCCGCTCTGGCCAAGAGCCTATCCACCCTTCCAAGGAGGTCCCCCACCTGTGCACACAGAAGGCAACACACAGTGCGAGACTCTCTGTCTCTGGAGCATACCTGCACTTCAATCCCCCTAATGACAGAGCCCCCATCTATCACTACCTCTCTCTTTCTGGGAAATGGTTTTGGAGTGGCCCATTGGGGCTCCTCTTCCCTGCCTACCACCTCAGAATCAAAACCAGCTTCAGTCACTCAATATTGTAAAATGGCATTGAAAAACATTTTATGTACAGTACTACTGTAGTACATGTAATTGTAATCTATTATCACTATTATTTTTTAATATCGCCCAGTATTACAATATTATGTGTCTTGCATGCGTGTCGGAGGATCTCTTCATGGGCTGAATCAAGGTATGTAATAACTTGCTGGGACTAAAGGGGGTGCTGTTTCTAAAATTGCCTTCTCCTTCCTTCCCCACAGCTTAAAAGCACTTAACCCCACCCCTACTGGTTTCTAAAGCATAAAAACCCGGCTGTCCAGATGGAGGTGTCTTTTTGACAAGAGTGACTTGCTGGACAGAGCTTTCAAGCAGACATACCCTGATCCTATTGCTAAGACTGAGGCTTTTTAGCTCATTTTGTACACCCGAGAGCAAGATACCTAATGCCACAAAGCATTTTTTTTGTTTAACGTTTGTTGAATTAAATTAGACTAGACGTTGTACAAAAACCCATCAAAAGAGAAGATACTGTTGCTCATTTTATAACAAAGGCTTAGGAAACAACCGTCGCAGTATAATGAAAATAGCAAGGAGCGAAACCAATCACAAGGAGCGAAACCAATGCCAATGGTCAAGAGAGTACCTTCCTGTAGCAGGCTATGGAAAAGACTCCCAGGCACTCACATGGCTGAAGTGAAAGGTCACGCGGTCAGGCTAGATATAGGGCGGTGACATGACACCAATGGGGTCATGAGAGAGGAACGTGGTAGTCCGAAGGAGGAATAGGAATCGAAAAAAAGAGGTGTGGAGCTGTATGGGAGGCTGCAGGCAGCATGGGGAAGGGTTTGGAAGAGGAGAAATAGGAATCAAGAAATGCCGTGTGGGCTGCGTGTGGGGGGACAGGTTTTGAAGAGGAAGCAGGACGAATTAATAGGAATCGAGACATGCTGTGTGGGCTGCGTGTGGCGGGGGGAGGGGGGGCGATTTTGAAGATGAAGAAGGATGAACCAGAAGAGAAATATATATATAAGAGATGCCCCAGATTTTTTCATGAGACCTGTCATACCTGCTTTTGGCTTCATATGTAATAAACAAAATTTTGATAACAAACTCCTGATGAAGTACCTTGAAAACTTAAACCAGCTAACCAAGTTTAAGAAAGCACCACATATTATTCCAAGTGTGCATTTTCTAATTTATTTAATGTTATATTAGCTATGCTACCCATCTAACACAGGTTGAAGTCTAAATAATCAATGTAGATGTCATGCCATGTGTATGTCTTTGTCATATGCCATTTGGTTTGGGATTTGTAAAAGCAGTGCTAATGTTTGTGATGCAACATCAGTTGGAATGACAAACGAAATGCATTTTATTGCTGAAAAAGTTTGTGATGTGCCATCTGTTAGAATGACAGTGACACAGCAACCCAATGGACATAAAGACAGATGCTTATCCTTTTATTAAGGTGGATTTAAGTAAATAAAAATGCTGAATCACTGGTAACTATCTGGTTGTGGCAACATTTAACTTATTGCTTGGCATAGGAAGGGGTAACTAAACAGAGCTATAAAATCGGATTTTATTATCATAACATTTTATTGATCTGTAATAAAAAATTCAGTTGCGTCATTAACACGCCAGAGACATCTGCACACCAAAAACAGGCAACCATGTTACTTGACAACTCTAAGCCGGTCTGAAGCCTGTGGTTTCTGCACTTGAATATGTCCCACAATGGGCTGGTGTTCTTCTGTTCCATGACAGAAAATGGACGGATGCAATAGTGAAATATCATGAAGCAATGGTATCTGTGTTTAAAACAAAAAGAAAGAAAAGTGCTTTCATTTTGAAGTTAATATTTCACATTTGTTGATCAGGCAATAACTTTGTAATTGTTAAGTGGACATATTTTTACAATGGTAACACACAAGCCTTAAAGCCTATTAATATGACTGTTTTTACAGCGGATTACTTAACCACAAGCAGGTTTTGCTGCAATATAAACTTGAGAAAAGAACTGGGAGAAGCTGAAGTCCATGGCATGCAGTAAATTGTAAAACATGAAGTCAAACATGACAATGCGAGTTGGGTTGCTTTTATGATGAGTTACAGTTACTGCTAATCATGCATTTGCCTGAAATCTTGCAGCTGTTTTCATTTACTGACATACTTTTCATACAGTAAGCAGTAAAAACACCATGTGACCAATATGTCGGAAACAAAAAAACAGAAAGCAACAAACAAGGGCATTGTGATTGACTGGCTAAGGTTAGTAGCAGACATAAGAATGTGAGTTCATGTTACATTTTTGTCACTTACTGCTCATACATCTCTCCATCCATTCACTTCATAACTCATGTTTCTAATTCAGGTTTTTGGGGCTTATTTTGGCAGCAGGTACAGGTACAGGTTGCCAGTCCTTTGCAGGGCACACACAAACACACAGAGTGTACTGGAACCCACACAAACTTGTCTGTTCATATTTTTATTATTATTACCATACACACTGTATATATATATATATATATATATATATATATATATATATATATATATATATATATATATATATATATATATATATATATATATATATATATATATATATATATATATATACTCAGCACAAAAAGAAACGTCCTCTGACTTTCAACTGTTTTTACTTTCAGTAAACTTAATGTGTAAATATTTGTATGAACAGTAAAAGAGTCAACACCATAAGACATAAACTAAAAATGTTTCACAATGTGTCCCTGAATGAAGGGAGGCTCAAAATCAAAAGTACCAGTCAGTATCTGGTGTGGCCACCAGCTGCTTGAAGTACTGCAGTGCATCTCCTCCTCATGGACTGGACCAGATTTGTCAGTTCTTGCTGTGAGATGTTACCCCACTCTTCCACCAAGGCACCTGCAAGTTCCTGGCCCTCACCCTGCGATCCAACAGGTCCCAGACGTGCTCAATGGGATTGAGATCCGGGCTCTTCCACTGCGAGGATGATCAGCTGTCCTTCCTGTCTCCCTGTAGCGCTGTCTTAGGCGTCTCACAGTGCGGACATGGCAATTTATTGCCCTAGCCACATCAGCAGTCCTCATGCCTCCCTGCAGCATGCCTAATGCACGTTCACACAGATGAGCAGGGACCCTGGGCATCTTTCTTTGGGTGTTTTTCACAGTCGGTAGACAAGTCTCTTTACTGTCCTGCGTTTTTAGAACTGTGACCTTAAATGCCTACTTTCTGTAAGATGTTAAGGTCTTAACGACCATTCCACAGGTGCATGTTAATTAATTGATTATGGTTAATTGAACATGCATGGAAAACATTGTTTAAACCCTTTACAATGAAGATCTGTAAAGTTATTTGGATTTTTAAAACATTATTGTTGAAATACACAGTCCTGAAAAGGGACGTTTCTTTTTTTGCTGAGTATATACATATATATACTAGCAGAATACCGATGCCATGGGAAGTAGTGTGTTAAAGAAGGTACGAAAAGAAAAGGAAAAATTTTAAAAATAACGTAACATGGTTGTTAATGTAATTGTTTTGTCATTGATATGAGTGTTGTTCTCATATCTATCTATATATATATATATCTCTATCTATCTATATATATATATATATACGCTTGGCAGAGTAGTGTGTTAAAGAAGGAAAGAGAAAGAAAAGGAAACATTTTAAAAATAACGTAACATGATTGTCAATGTAATTGTTTTGTCACTGTTATGAGTGTCGCTGTGATATATATATATATATAGCAAAATACCTGCGCTTCGCAGCGATGTCATGTGTTAAAGAAGTTATGAAAAAGAAAAGGAAACATTTTAAAAATAATGTAACATGATTGTCAAAGTAATTGTTTTGTGTATTTGGCGGCAGCGTCACGAAGTTGTTTTCGGCAGCTGCATCAGAAAATGTACCACGACGTCTGACACACCTCCTTTTACTGTTTTCTCACAGCTTGGATTGCTGCTGTCATATATATACACACACACACACACACACACACACACACACACATACATACATACATACATACATACATACATACATACATATATATATATATATATACATATATACACATACATATCTTCATATCTACATATCTATATACATATCTACATATACACATATATATATATATATATACATACATACCTATCTACATCATATATACACACACACATACATACACACACACATATGTATGTGTATGTATGTGTGTATGTATGTGTGTGTGTATATATATACACATACATATACTTGTGTGTATGTTTGTATGTGTCTATATGTGTGTGTATAGGTTTGGTCACTGAGTGCAAGGGAAAAATAATAAATTATAGTCTATAAGTTATTAAACAGTAAAACATTAACGTTTTAAGAAGTACAGGTACATTGAAATTACATTTTCTATGTGAACGTTCAAATTTGTGCCTCTGGTAATGTGCCTTACCGGCATTTAAAGAAAATTAGTTTTGTGTCCTCTGCAGTGTTAAGAGAAAGGCTTTGGTTTGGGATAAAAGGAAAAAGGTGTAAAGAAAGGAAAGTTGCCTTTTCTTTTATATAGTATAGAGAGATGTGTTCGCTGGCGTTATGATCGCCTTTTGGGGACAGTCGCGGTGGGTCTTGTGTAGACTGGTGAGGCGTCCCGCCATTAATCGGCTGTGATGGCACTGTCAGTCCTCCACTCCTGTGCGTGTCTTCATAATCGAGGTGAGGACCTCATAATCGTATACGTGCAAAAGAAAGTGTGAATCGCCTTAATATTATTTTGCCGTGGTGTAGAAAAGGGGTCCCGTGTTTGCACTTGTCTGGGCTATAGCGCAGGGGAGGATGAAAAAATTAAAAGTGCTCACTTTGACTTAAGGCAGAAGCGCAGTCAGCGTCTCAAAGGCGGCACAGCTATGCTGCGCGCTGGCTGCTCGACTTTTGCTGGGCAGGAGACCCCAGTTTTGCAGACACGTTCATGATATCAAAAGTCTCAGCGCTCTTTGGAGGTCATTCATATATATATATATAGCAAAATACCCGCGCCTACGCAGCGGAGAAGTAGTGTGTTAAAGAAGTAATGAAAAGAAAAGGAAACATTTTAATAATACCGTAACATGATTGACATTGTCATGAGTGTTGCTGTCATATATATGCCTGCCTAAATAAGTCACCCTCGCTTCGCTCTTACTTTTTACCGTTCATTTAATCATGGCTAGTGGCGGAAAAATTATAAAATGGAAGGAGGATGGCTTTACCAAAACAATTATTGATGGCGAATCGATTATTCATAAAGCTTGAATTGGTGATCTGTTTTCTGTGTTAACCTCATATTTTTCATACTTCTTCTCAAACTAAGGTGGTGCGAGGGTAAAATGAATCGGGATCGCTGATCAATGTAATCGTGTACCAGGAAATCATGCATTGACAAAAGCTCCCTTTGCTTGTAATGCAAAGTGTGATTAAATGCATTATTTTTAGCGTTATGGAGCACATGCATGAAGCTTCTCAGCTGTGCTTGTGCTAAGAAAAGGAAAGATTTTAAAAATAACGTAACACGATTGTCAATGTGACCTTTTGTAAGTAGTGCCTGGAGGATTCAGTGTGTAGAAACTCTAGAGACAGCGTGTGTATTAACTTGTGGATTTTTCTGTGAGTATTTGGTGGCAGTCTGACGAAGTTGCTTGAAGACAGCGTTAGCTGAGCTCAGCTCAGAGCAAAATGAGGTGGGAGGGAGATGATGGCGTGACTCCCCACCCGCCTTAACTGTCAATCCCCACAAACAAAGTCTCTCGGAATTTGCATAAGCACACCCCTTCACCTACAATTTTAACTTAGTTACAAAGTGATCAAAACTCTCGTTTATATCCTCCTCCTCTCATTAAACTTGTATCCCGCATTACCTGTGGGCATGTGAAAGCCTGTCTATGAACTTAATTTAAAGTTTAGGTTTACACCTTGCTTTCTTTCGAGCTAGCAGCACTCATGAATATGGTAGTATATGTCACTCGCTCACTTCTTATTGTTTAGCTGCCTTCTCAATTATATAATGCATGTTTTCTTAAGCGCTTTTGGAGGTCTTCCTGGTTTTCTACGCACTGCGTTGACAGTCAGTTCACGTGATTACGTGGGAGGCGTGATGATGTCACACAAACTCCGCCCCCCGTCATTCCAGCTCAACTCCATTACAGTTAATGGAGAAAATACCTTCCAGTTATGACCATTAGGCGTAGAATTTCGAAATGAAACCTGCCCAACTTTTGTAAGTAAGCTGTAAGGAATGAGCCTGCCAAATTTCAGCCTTCTACCTACACGGGAAGTTGGAGAATTAGTGATGAGTCAGTGAGTGAGTGAGTGAGTGAGTGAGTGAATGAGTGAGTGAGTGAGTGAGGGCTTTGCCTTTTATTAGTATAGATATATATATATAAATAAATATATATATATATATATATACATATATATATATTGTGGAGAATGGCCTGCCGTTTATCCCGGCCAATACCCCCAAGCTGCCAGGTGGAGCCCTCCTTGCAGCATGGAGGACCCCAGAAGACCAGCAGGGCATCATGGACAATGTAGTTTTTATGCGCAGCGCTGCTGGATGTCGTGTGGGCCACTAAGGGATGTTGCAGGGAAGAATAATGGCTATTTTCCCTACGCCCCGGAAGCACACGTGGACAAGAGGAATGACGTGCTTCCGGGGTGAAGAAAAGAACTTGTACCTGACCCGGAAGTGATTGAAAGTCACATGGACTCGGGATTAGGAACACTTCCGGGTCAGGAGATATAAAAGGACTGTGAGAGCTCCCAGACGGCGAGCTGAGCTGGGTGGAAGGGTGGAAATGCGTCTGGGAGCTGGAGGATTTATTTATTGTGTATTATTGTTAGTGATTTATGAGTATATTGGAGAAGAGGGTGTTTTGTACACTGTGGAGATTGAATAAAGTCAATCGGAGAACTTTTACCTGGTGTTTGGAGTCGTGGACAAGGGTTCAAGGGAGCGAGAGCGCCCCCTATTTGTCACAGTGGCGTAGTCGGCAGGATACTCCAGCGTCTATAGCGGAGGACCTGAATCTAAATTTTCTGTGGGCAGAGAACCCCGAGAAGACTACAGCGTCAGGAATCACCACAGCATCGCTGAAACCCGAAAATTCAGAGTCCAAAATGGGGAAGAGGAAGGGCAAACAGAGCGACAACGCCAGCGGGAGCGCCTTAGGTGCAATGGCCGATGCTCGGCAGAAGTCAAGGAGCGGCCTTACAAGTCCAGAGAAACCTCCAGGACCCACTGATCGCTCTGAGGTACGTGTTGGGAACGTTAATGAAAATCCATTTATTATTACTCACTTTGTTCCTTGCATGTACCTCAAGGATGATCACCTGGAGGCTCCGAGGGAAAAAGGAGACTGCCCCAAAGACGACAGCCTGATCCTGTCGAAGCCAGAGCGCCTAGGAGACGACTTCCGTATGATGGTAGCTGAAGAGGGAAACGGCAACAAACCCGCTGCTTTCTGGGAAGGAGGAGGTCCGCGTCCCGCTGTTTGTGCCTTAGAGCCCAAAGTATCGGACTTGGACATTCCGAAGGGGAAGGGGGAGGCGAGCGAGGCACCACTCACCCCGCGAGAAGGTAATGAGGGTCGGGAAATGGCTGATCGGGATGTCACAAAAATAATAAAGACAGACAGCAGTTTGCCGAAGGAGGCAACCCGACCCTCAGAGAACTCCAAATCCCAGAAGCCTCCGCGAGACCCGTCAGAGCACGTGCCAGAAGTGGGCGTGCTCATTGGCTCCCGGTCGGCAGGTAAGATGAACAAGGAAGTAAGTCTCCTGCCGGCCGAAGTAAATAATATTAACTTACGGGAACTCGAACGGGTAGTCGAGCCCGTTAATAGTTTCTTGCAGGTCCTGAAGACCATTGAACATATCATTGAGGAGTTGGGAGCAGCAGCCAGAGAGCCGTTAGAGAAGGTGAGAGCCTACGTGCGGCGATTTGGTGAGGAGCCTCCCAAGATAACGAATGCGGCGGTACAGGTGAGCCAAGCTGGTACCGTAAAAACAAGTAATAGGGACGCAGTGTAATCTGGGTCCGCTTGTAATGAGTAGCGGGTGCCAATACATTGTGCACCCTACAAAGGAGATTGCTACGATGACTGACCGGTCGGAGGAAGGAACGATCAAGCCGGGGCAGCTGAATAGTGCTGGCTCCCGGAGCAAGGTGGTCCTTAAGATGCCGCTACTGGTCATCTTTAAATCTAAAGGGGTGCAGACAGTAAAGGGTCTCTCTTCATCTAGTAGAGAGACTCAGACTGTGGACAAGCCCCAGATCAAACAGGAGATCCCAAAAATAAAACAGGGGTCTCCTAATAAGAAAGAAATTGAAGAGAAAGCACCGTTAGAGATGGTAGAGGTTTTTCTCCCAGCAAAACAAGGGGCGGACCTAACATTTCCTAATTGTTTTCAGTCCCACAGGAGGAGAATACCAGGAGGACAGAGGCAGTGTTACGGGTGCCGAAGGTTGGGCCACATTTGGAGAATGTCCTTGGAGAGAGGGGGACAAGCTGTCAATATGGACTAATATTCCCCCTAGATTCTCCAGAGACCAAGATAATCGGATTAATCAAGACTCAACTGGAACGTCCTCTTGGAGGAAGACTTCCCTCTCGGGGCAGGCCGCTCCGAATTATAATTCATCGCTGGGAGGGAATACTGTGGAGGATGGCGGCCGTTTATCCCAGCCAATACCCCCAAGCCGCCAGGTGGAGCCCTCCTTGCAGTATGTAGGTCCCCAGAAGACCAGCAGGGCATCATGGACAATGTGGTTTTTATGCGCAGCCCTGCTGGATGCCGTGGAGACCACTAGGGGATACTGCAAGGAGGAATAATGGCTATTTTCCCTACGGCCCGGAAGCACACGTGGACAAGAGGAATGACGTGCTTCGGGGTGAAGAAAAGAACTTGTACCTGACCGGAAGTGATTGAGAGTCACATGGACTGGGGACTAGGAACACTTCCGGGTCAGGGATATAAAAGGACTGTGGGAGCTCCCAGATGGCGAGCTGAGCTGGGTGGATGGGTGGCAACGCGTCTGGGAGCTGGAGGATTGGTTTATTGTGTATTATTGTTAGTGATTTATGAGTATAGTGGAGGAGAGGGTGTTTTGTACACTGTGGAGATTGAATAAAGTCAATTGGAGGACTTATACCTGGTGTTTGGAGTCGTGGACAAGGGTTCAAGGGAGCGAGAGCGCCCCCTATCTGTCACAATATATATATATATATATATATATATATATATATATATATATATATATATATAGGTGGAATCTCATTGTAATGAGATTCACAGGAGCATAGAAACATTTTATTATAATGGAAATTTTATAACAAATATGGGAGAAATACATATACTATTGTGACCTGGGTCACTGCCAGTGAGTTGCCATATCTAATGGAAGAAGTGCAAGGACAGCTCCGTAGCTGCTCTACTGTGCCTGGTAAACAGTTAACCAAGGGCAAAATAATTTTTTGTCCTCTGTAGAATTAGGCTTACCGTGTAATGTGGTGTCACACAGTGTTTAGAACATTTAACTTTCGTGGTCTGCCAAAGCAGTAATTCCGAACCACTGGTGTTCTTCTGAAGATTGGAGCTAAAGCAGAATGACTGCATGTATCGCTGCTCCTGTCTTGAGAACTTAAGTGATGGTATTTTATTTTATTTGAGAATAAGACATTAGATGTAAGTTTTTTTTTTTTTTATAGAAATACAGGTATGAATACAGAATAGTATAGTACTCTCACATGACACAACTACCCATGTGGATACTCAATGGAGCACTGGCTCATAATTCAGCTGTGTATATGATGTTGCACCTACACTCATGCCAAACTATAGACTGGACATTTCGCAAAAGACTGTCGCTTTCTTTTGGTCTAACAAGAAAGAAACTGCCTGTTGCAAGGTTCCCGAGACTCGGAAAAAAGTTTAGGTGCAGCATTTAGTATTTTCTGCATGGCATTATTATCTTTGGTGGCCATTTTTAGTCAGAAAAACATTTGTTAGAGTGAAATTTACATTTCATTAAAATGAATACTACCGTGACACGGTAGATGAAAACCTCCCTGGACAACGCTACCCATGTGGACACCTGCAAGGCATACTGGAAACTGTAGTCCCATAAGGTAGCCTTTGGGTGCTGCCAGGGTGTGTAGCAGGGATCAATCTCTCCTATTATGTGGGATTTCTGTTTGACCTGGAAGTATTTCCATCAGACAGTGCCCTAGCACTGGAAGTACCCCTGGTTTTGAAATTAAAGAAGCCACTCAACCTCATCCAGGAGAGTCGGAATGAGGTGGAAAGGGTCAAGGCTTATCTGGAGGAGTGAAGGACAGAGAAAAGATAAGGAGAGGGGCACAAGTTTTTTTCTTACATTCAGAGCCTTTTGTAAGGTATTTTATTGTAATAAAACTTGTACCCAGGATTTGTGTCATGGTTTGGGTGCTGCAATGGCCCCTTACTGGTGCCAATATATATATTATTTATACTGTGCATATAATATATATCCATCCATCTATTAATTTGAATTCTATATTTAATTTATTATTTGCACATCATGTTGTTACACTGTGGACCCTGAGCTTCGCAATTTCGTCTATCTGTATACTTGTATATGGTTGAGATGACAATAAAGTTCACTTTGACACTTTTTTTGACTTTGAACTACAGGGTCACAAGGGTCTGCTGGAGCTAATCCCAGCCACCTCAGGGAGCAAGGCAGGAAACAAACCCTGGGCAGGGCGCCAGCCCACTGCAGGGCAAACACACACCCACACCCACACACCAAGCACACACTAGGGACAATTTAGGATCGCCAATGCACCTAACCTGCATATCTTTGGACTGTGGGAGGAAACCGGAGCACCCGGAGGAAACCCATGCAGACACGGAGAGAACATGCAAACTCTATACAGGGAGGACCGGGGAAGCAAACCCGGGTGTCCTAACTGCGAGGCAGTAGTGCTATCACTGCTCCACCGTGCCGCCCTAATAAATATATATATATCCATCCATTATCCAACCCGCTATATCCTAACTACATATATATATACAGTATATATATATATATATACAGTATATATATATATATATATATATATATATATATATATATATATATATATGCACATTATAAATAAAGTTAGCGCAGTGGGTTGGACAAATAAAGAATTTTAAAAACCAGCAGCCTTGTGTTTTCCTATACAGTATCTTGAGCTTTGTCCTCTCCAGTATACTGCCAGCCAATTTTGAACTCACTTTAAAAATTTCAGGATTGTGGTGCACCAGTGCCTATCCCAAGCGGCATTAGACACAATCTTGGAAGGCAGGCCAGTCTGTTGTAGCCAAATAAATATCATATGATAAAGAAGGTGCTAGTTCTTTTTCTTAAAAAATGTGAATGCATTTAATATAACTTTTCATAGTTATTTCTACACACTTTGATTTCTCTGCATTTACTACTTTTTCTTGTGTAGAGGTGTATGTCAAGTGGCTTACTGAAACAATAGTAATCCTGAAGACAGCTTCACTCTTTCTTTTGTGAATATTAAGATGAGAATGAAACCCAGTACACACAAATACCTTGGCACATTCACACACACAAGCCCTACACCCTCATTCACGCTTGTATTCTTCCATTTATAACGTCACCCACAATCCCTTCTGTCAAACACAAACACAGCTTCTCCACTTCTGGCCTTTTTACCTTCATCATACTCTGAAACCTTGGCCAGCCTCCCCCATCCCCTGCACACCAGCTTCAAACCACCAGATGACCATGTCCCGCTGTGTGCTTTTATAAGCAGAAGAGCCCAGAATGTTTTCAAGTGTTTCTTTCTCTAATGAGCTCTTTTCTAAGACAAGCTGGAACTCTAAGGATTTCATTAAGCTGATAAAAGCACACCTGGGGTGAGAGGCGTTTGGCCCACAGCGTTGGCTCTGTTTGCACCCCAGTCTCATAATTAAGTGGGCACACTGGGTGCCCTTATTTTGAACATTCTGCTCCAAAACAGCCCCTGCTGGGACAAGTCTCTGAATAACAGGGCAGCTGAGGAAAGCTCCTAAGTGGGCGAGCACCTGGTTTGTCCCCAAGAATCCTAAAGTTCTGCATTTACACCTTGGAGGCGTGTGCTAGATGAGCCGGCCAGATAAACCTCAGTGGAAACAAAACACTTCAAACAAAATGTTGCTACAGGACCCCGGGTGAGATTCAGGCTCACTTTACAGGTTTTTCATTTTAAAAACAACAAAGCTAGCTGCATCTAGACATGCTTTCACCATGGTGGAAAGCAGGACACATGTGTTTATCAATATCACAGATTATCATTTTGCAGAATTTACTTTATTTTGTTGGAGTTTTTTTATTTATAATTGTATAATAATACAGTATATCCTTTATAAAATAGCTTCATCTAAGTCAGGGCTGCCGGGAAACTGCCAGCAAGGCAGGAACCAAACCATGACGGTGTGGTGTTTGAGTCATCTTAGGGCAAATTCATGGACACATTCAACACTCTTAAAAGACCAATTTGACACCAACAAAGAGTCCAGCCTGCATCTGGAAGGAAAACTAGATGAGATGGAGCAACACTAATACAGGCATGGGGACAATGGATAAGCTCCACAGTGCCCAGAATTGACCACTTCCTTGTCCCCAATGCTTCTCTAGCATCCTGCAACTAGTAGGTGGATGGACAGATGGATACAACTGAGTGCCTTCTGCCATGATGGTGTTGGTCAGCTAGAGTTTACTTAACATATGACTACTGTATGTTATGGTGAACAGCACATTACTCTGTCAAAATTTAGCATTCACCTCCCATATGTTTAGAAACCAAGTAATCTCACATTATGAAAAGAACCCAAGGCACAAGAGACATGATGACTTGACACTTGCAGAATTTTTGACTTTATACCCAATCAAGTCATGATATGCTGCTTGAAAGTAAAATAAAAACTTTGAAATCCATACCCTATTGGTTAAAAAATGACCCTATTCTTCCTTCAAAGAACTAATCAAAGCCATGATGCCACAGTAAAAAATGAAATAAAGACAACCGTTTTAAAAATGAATCATACAGAAAAACCACAATATTTCAAGGTAATGTGAGCCGATACTACCTCAGATAACTGAAAACTCAGGTAAAATGGGTGGTTGCGGCAATTTCAGATTAAACATTATGAATATGTAAGATTTTGCCAAGTTATGTAGCAATTAAATTCACCTTAGTGAAATTAATGTTCCTCACTTCTTTGCCACTATGTTCTGCAATTGCCTCAGCATCAAACTGTTGGCAGGTATGGGGTCTTCCTGCAATTCAATATAAAAGCGATCTTTTAATAGCATTTGTACTGCCTGTATGAGAATCTCTGTGTGGATTTCCTGTGCAGTCCTCATTTTCAAATAAACACAAAAATCTTAAGTGAATGAAACAGAAGAGCACATGTACATGGTCAACACTGACAACACACTGACAATACCTGAGAAGTGCAGTTGGAGAGGAGTGAGTGAGTCCTGCCCATATTCTCACAATCACCAGCTCCTCTACCACTCGCATGGTTAAAAGTATAGAACTTTGCTTGCTTGGCACAATATTCATGACAAAGCTTTTATGAATTACTAGCTGTGCTATCCATCTAAGATGAGTTGAAATCTAAGCAATAAACATAGACCTCAGTGTTAATGTTTGCAGTGCACCATGCAATTCATATGTCTCTATTATATGCCATTTGGTATAGAATTCATAAAACTAGTGTCAATGTTTGTGATGCAACATCTATTGGAATGACAAATTCAATGCATTTTACTACTAAAAATGTTAGTGATGTGCCACCTTTTGGAATGACAGATAGTTAGTAATAACATGGACACAAAGACCATTAAGGTTGTATCACACCGTGTTCATCTGAGATATGCAGAACCACTCCAGGACAAAAGAGGACACTGGAAATAGTCATGTTGTCTTCCTTTCCCTCCACAGTACCAAGAGGGCATCCAGTAAGAGGAAATGACTCTGCCCCTTCCAGTCACCGTCCTACAAATCTCAGTCCCACAGGAAGCAGGTGGCATTCTGTGAACCAAGCATCCTGCAGGATGGAGCTGCATCTTTTTTGACTCTTCTTCAAAGAACATTACACTTAAGCCATAAGAAGGAGGTTGTTGAGTCATTTGTTTTTTTATTCACACCATAGAGTGCCTTTGGTTACGTCAGGACTGATGGAAGTGAATGTGAACAGCAGGTTGGTGTCCCAACATTTATTCTTTATGACTTTTTATTCCTTGCATGACCACAGCAGATAAGAAAAGTACTGTATTTCAAGTACAGATTTACCTTGGATAATGAACAACCTTCGTTAATTGGTGCATGGATAATTAGTGGTTTTTATTATATATTCATTCATTACTATATTGACAGGGAACCTCATTAACCAAACTCACTGATGGGGCTTAATCAGAGTTATGATGCATTGTCAAAGATAAAATGAACACATCCCCACCATCAAAAATCTACACCAATGTGGACAGAAAACCAAATCTTACTAGCTAAATGTGTGTTGTTTTGCTTGAAAATAGTGAAACAATATGCATAACATTTAACTGAAATTTGCAAAATGGAACATGTTTCACTGCAAGCGAAATTTGCTCCATTATCTCATCTGCAACCTTTCTCTCCATTTGTAAACACACGGTGAAATGTTTTCATGTGCAGAGTGTGGAAAAGGTGGTGTGGCTGGACAACTCTTATCTGCAAGCATTTTAGTGGAGCTTCTTCCTTTTAGAGTTATCCTAATGTTTGATGATCTGGAAAACCATGTGCTCACCTTTATATAGTCTCTCCAGTGATGTCACATGGCACACACTCCTGGCCCATCCTGGGTAAGATCACCATAGTAACAGTTTACACAATTGCTTTAAAACAGTAGCATCAATATAAAAACAAATGGCATTGTGCAATAAATTAAAAATATTTTAGCTTTTACAAAACACCTTCCCTAGAAAAACAAGTAGTAGATTTGAATTCCTTGGGTTAATAAATGAACATTATCAAGCATAAGTGCACAGAGGACATCTTCAGGACTTACAGTAAGTAGTTGATAGCAGAGCGAGGGCATTGTCAGTAATAACTCCTCCCTATCCCACCCGAAGTTCAGATAGTTGAAGGGTTTACGAGAAACACTTAAGGGGATCATACAAAAAATCAGAGAAGAATGCCATAACAAAATACTCAAAAGGAACAAAATGTGTTTAAGGGATTCTGAACCTTTGACTATATGACATATTCCCTCCAGAAAACCTTCATCCAACTGTCTTCCTGCCTCCAGACTCACCTTGCACTCTAATCATTAGGTTGCTTTTGATCTGAGACAAAGATGATTCTCACAAAGTCACAAGGACTACGTAGTCCAACTTCATTTACTTCACTGTTTGAATAGACAATCTGGTCTCATCCTCCCCAGCTAGTCACCAAATGCTCTCACCTCTTCTCCTGAAGATCTTTCAGCCTCTTCTTCACCTTCTAAGAAGAGCATTGTGTACCTCTGTAATTTCCTAGGTAGCCTGCCATCTGGAATCCTACTGTTAGATTCCACATTATCACCAAGGCTGTAGTTCTCTATCATCTGGACTGATGCATCTATATGCTGCACTTACTGCACGTCCAGCAGAAACACAAAGCTTAACCCCTCTAGTGGCCACTATGTTCCCAGACTGGAATATGCAGGACCTCACATACCCCAAGTCTGGTTCTTTTTATTTCATAGAGGTTTGTTTGGACCGCTCTCTGTTCTGACCCATTTGTGCCTTTCCAATTATAAGTTTTTGACAATACCCTAGAAATAAAAAAGAGAAGGGAATTCTTGATAGGTATGTTATTATGCCTGCCATTATTGATATGCAAAGTTAAAAGGGAAATGGCAGAATGTTTTCTTTTTCATAATGTATCTAGAATACCTGGGAAATATTGTCCAAGACATCTAAATTCATCTTACCTAACAAGGCATCACCAAAAACCCTCTCATTTATCCTCCTCCTCAACCAAACTCACATTCACACCTTGCAAGTAGGAGATTAGGAGGGAACATCCAGCGTTACACATCAACGGACTGTCAAAGCCTGTACACAAATCATCTTGATATATGTGGAGGCTCAAGAATACGTAAGATTATAAAGGGACTGGCATGTCACCTTTGTTGAAGGTTCAAGCTTTAGGGCTTTCTTAAGTACTTCCATGGCTTCCTGATCCTCCCCTTTTTCTGACAGAATCTGCAAATTAAAAATAAATAAATAAATAAATAAATAAATAAATAAATAAATAAATAATAATAATAATAATAATAATAATAATAATAATAATAAAGTTGGTCAAAAAATAATTAAAAAAGGAATATGCACAATCCTCATCTACTTACTTTATCTTCATCTAGATCATCTAAATTTCTATGCCTAAGCTACTGAGGCACTCCCAGTAGATACCAGGACTTGAACATTTCACAAGCACTACACCTCATGGCTGAGGAATTCTTTAAATTTCCTCTTATAGCTAACAGAATTTAAAATTTGTAATATGTTAGGAAATGACGAGGTAATCTCACCTTCCCCATTCTGAAGAGGGCCTTAACATTATCGGGATCAAGTTCCAAGACTGCTTGGCTGCAGGCCATTGCATCTGAATTTCTGGCCAGCTTCAGGTGAGTGGTGGCTATGTTATTTAAACACTTCACCTTTCCTTCCTTCAGTTCTTCAACCTCTGGTGAGGAAATGTCTGAGAAAGAAAGGGAAAGAGAAAAATTGGAAGAGCTTCAACCATTATATTACTTGTTAAAGTAGTAAATGACTTGCGGGTAAATGCAGACAGAGGCCATTTATCTGTTCTCATCCTCTTAGATCTGAGTGCTGCATTTGACACCATTGATCATAATATTCTTAGAAATTGCCTTAGTCAATGGGTGGGCCTCTCTGGCAGTGTCTTAAATTGGTTTGAATCCTACCTGGCAGGGAGAAAATTCTTTGTGAGTTGTGGTAATCAAATCTCAAAGACACATGATATCCGATATGGTGTTCCACAAGGCTCTATCCTGGGTCCGCTGTTATTCTCAATCTATATGCTTCCGTTAGGTCAGATTATCTCAGGTTACAATGTGAGCTACCACAGCTATGCTGATGACACACAGCTGTACTTATCTATAGCACCTGATGACTCCGACTCTTTCGATACACTAACACAATGTCTGACTGGTATTTCTGAATGGATGAATAGTAATTTTCACAAACTAAATAAAGAGAAAACTGAAATTTTGGTAATTGGCAATAATGGATTCAGCGAGGTTATCAGAAATAAACTTAATGCACTAGGATTAAAAGTTAAGACGGAAGTAAAAAATTTAGGGGTAACCGTTGACTGTAATCTGAATTTTAAATCGCATATTCATCAGACCACTAGGACAGCATTTTTTCATTTAAGAAACATAGCTAAAGTTAGACCTCTTATATCATTGAAAGATGCTGAGAAATTAATTCACGCTTTTGTTTTCAGTAGACTAGATTACTGTAACGCACTCCTCTCAGGACTACCCAAAAAAGACATAAATCATTTGCAACGAGTGCAGAATGCAGCTGCTAGAATCCTAACTGGGAAAAGAAAATCCGAACACATTTCTCCAGTTTTGATGTCACTACACTGGTTGCCTGTGTCATTCAGGATTGACTTTAAAATACTGCTTATGGTTTATAAAGCCTTAAATAATCTCGCTCCATCTTATATATCGGAATGCCTGACACGTTATATTCCAAATCGTAACCTTAGATCTTCAAATGAGTGTCTCCTTATAATTCCAAAAGCTAAACTTAAAAGAAGTGGTGAGGCGGCCTTCTGCTGCTATGCACCTAAAATCTGGAATAGCCTGCCAATAGGAATTCGCCAGGCAAATACAGTGGAGCAATTTAAAACACTGCTGAAAACACATTACTTTAACATGGCCTTTTTATAACTTCACTTTAACATAATCCTGATACTCTGTATGCTCAATTCTTCATAATAACTATTCATGGTGGCTCTAAAATCCGTACTGACCCCTACTCTCTCTTCTGTTTCTTTTTCCGGTTTCTTTGTGGTGGCGCTCGCCACCACCACCTACTCAAAGCATCATGATGCTCCAACAATGATGGACTGAAAGCCAGAAGTCTACGTGACCATCATCATCAGGTCCTTCCATGAAAATATGATGATTTATGTTAGGTAGAATGCCCAGAGGGGACTGGGCGGTCTCTTGGTCTGGAACCCTACAGATTTTATTTTTTTCTCCAGCTTTTGGAGTTTTTTTTTGTTTTTTCTGTCCACCCTGGCCATCGGACCTTACTCTTATTCTATGTTAATTAATGTTGACTTATGTTTATCTTTTATTGTGTCTTCTATTTCTCTATTCATTTTGTAAAGCACTTTGAGCTACATTTTTTTTGTATGAATATGTGCTATATAAATAAATGTTGATTGATTGATTGATTGATTATCAGCTCCGTTGATGGAACTAGCTGACTTACTGTAACTGTTATTGCTTGGGTTAGAAAGTTAAGAAATTGGAATGGTAAAAAGTGATTACAAATTATATTTTACATTTATATTTATTTGCATCATTAGTAGGTGGTTTTATCCAAAGCAACTTATAAAACAGCTCAACGTAATCAAGTAAACTTCAGTCTGGAAACTGTTTGCGAGCAAGTGTTACAGGACAAGTTACAAAATTGACCACCACAAGTGAAGACCTAGAACAAAATACCATCGATTTACAATTTCTAGGTTATAAAAGAGCCAGTTAGACAGAAATTCACCAAACAAGAGTCTTCAAACACTTCTTAAACACATTGAGGAAGTCAGAATTCTGAATGGAGGCTTGTTCCACCAGTTACGAGATTTAAAACTGCACAGAGGTGGCATCGCTAGACTCCATTCATCAGTAGAACTGAGTGGTCGAGGAGGAACATAGCACCTCTCAAGTGTCTCCATATACTGTATACAGGTACTGACCCATTGACTATTCTGTAGGCAAACATCAAGGATTTGAACTTGAATACATGTCATGACAGGGATCCAATATAGTGATATGAAGAGTGGAGTGACATATGTCCATCTTGGCTGATTGAATATGAGCCATTTTGAAGCATCTACGGCAGAGAGTTGCAGCAGTCCAGACGTGACAAGACCAAAGCATAGACCAGGAGTTGTGCTGCATACCCAGTTAGATATTAGAACATTAGAACAATCTAGATGAGAACAGGCCATTCAGCCCAACAAAGCTTGCCAGTCCTATCCACTTATTTCTTCCAAAAAAGCATCAAGTCAAGTTTTGAAAGTCCCTAAATTCTTACTGTCTACCACACTACTTGGTAGCTTATTCCAAGTGTCTATCATTCTTTGTGTAAAGAAAAGGTATGGTCTGATCTTGTGGATATTATATTGAATGAATCTGCAAGACCGAGAGACCATACAGGACACCAGTAAAGGACAGCTGTTCTTTAAACAAAACCCCAAGATTGCATACCGACTTGGCAGGTGTTAGTGAAAATTAACCAAGCTGAACAGAGGTCGGGTCCTGAATAGACACACAAGGATAAAAATAAGGTCTGTCTTTGCCAAGATGAACTGGAGGTGGTGTTCCTGCATCCAAGTTACAATATCAGTGATACATTCAGATATTCTACCTGATAACTTGCGGTTCTCTGAAGGGAACAAAAGGTACATCTATACTGAAAAGAGAAACCATGAAAGTGGATGATATGGTCCAGTGAAGAGGTGTAGAAGAAAAAGAGGAGAGGATCCAGCACTAATCCTGGAGCACCCCAATGCTGGCCTGGTTTACCCTTGACAACTCTCCATACCAGCAAACATGACAGGATCTGCCAAACAGGTAGATTTCAAACCACCTGAGGACTGTCCCAGTGATGCCAAGGTCAGAGAGGCTGGCAAGGAAGACCTGGTGGTTGATTGTGTTGAAGGCAGAGAAGAGGCCTACCAGGATGAGAACAGATGTCATGCTGTTAGTTTTTGCTTTCTGTAATGTGCTGACAATGGCAAGTAGAGCCATCTCAATGGAATGGCCCTTGTTTGAAGAACAACTGATTAGGACTTAGCAGTCTGTTTCATAGAGGAAAGGATGACACCTTGGTTAGAAACAAGACATTACCATGTTTTAAATAGAAATGAGAGGAGAGAGACTGGTTTGTGATAACTTACATGAAATGGGTTAAGTGTAGTGTTTCTTGAGAAGATGAGTTATTATGGGCTGTTTGAGCAATGTAGAAACAGTGCCTGTGCTTAGTGAGGAGCTAAAGATATGTGTTAGTGTACAAAAGAGAGAGGGAGAAATAACCAGGAATAGAGGTGAGGGGAGGGAGTCAAGATGATAGGTAGGAGGACAACTAGAGAGGAGGCTGGAAATTTTAGTAGTGGAGAGAGGAGAGAAAGAGAAAAAAGTAGTGGTGTGTTCAGGAGGAAGTAGACTTACCAAAGGAGGTGATGAGAATTGACAGGGGATGACAGGCACCTTTTCCTGAAAAAGGTTTTAAAGTCATCAACAGTTAATTAGGCTGAGGGTAGAGGTGGTAAATGATTCAGGAGAGTTGTGAAGGTATATACAGTCCATCCGGAAAGTATTCACAGCACATCACTTTTTCCACATTTTGTTACGTTACAGCCTTATTCCAAAATGGATTAAATTCATTTTTTTCCTCAGAATTCTACACACAACACCCCATAATGACAATGTGAAAAAAGTTTACTTGAGATTTTTGCAAATTTATTAAAAATAAAAAAATTGAGAAAGCACATGTACATAAGTATTCACAGCCTTTGCCATGAAGCTCAAAATTGAGCTCAGGTGCATCCTGTTTCCCCTGATTTTCCTTGAGATGTTTCTGCAGCTTAATTGGTCCACCTGTGGTAAATTCAGTTGATTGGACATGATTTCGAAATGCACACACCTGTCTATATAAGGTCCCACAGTTGACAGTTCATGTCAGAGCACAAACCAAGCATGAAGTCAAATGAATTGTCTGTAGACCTCCGTGACAAGGCACAAATCTGGGGAAGGTTACAGAAAAATTTCTGCTGCTTTGAAGGTCCCAATGAGCACAGTGGCCTCCATCATCCGTAAGTGGAAGAAGTTCGAAACCACCAGGACTCTTCCTAGAGCTGGCTGGCCATCTAAACAGCATGATCGGGGGAGAAGGGCCTTAGTCAGGGAGGTGACCAGGAACCCGATGGTCACTCTGTCAGAGCTCCAGAGGTCCTCTGTGGAGAGAGGAGAACCTTGCAGAAGGACAACCATCTCTGCAGCAATCCACCAATCAGGCCTGTATGGTAGAGTGGCCAGATGGAAGCCACTCCTTAGTAAAAGGCACATGGCAGCCCGCCTGGGGTTTGCCAAAAGGCACCTGAAGGACTCTCAGACCATGAGAAACAAAATTCTCTGGTCTGATGACACAAAGATTGAACTCTTTGATGTGAATGCCAGGCGACACGTTTGGAGGAAACCAGGCACCATCCCTACAGTGAAGCATGGTGGTGGCAGCATCATGCTGTGGGGATGTTTTTTAGCGGTAGGAACTGGGAGACTAATCAGGATAAAGGGAAAGATGACTGCAGCAATGTATAGAGACATCCTGGATGAAAACCTGCTCCAGAGTGCTCTTGACCTCAGGCTGGGGCGACGGTTCATCTTTCAGCAGGACAACGACCCTAAGCACACAGCCAAGATATCAAAGGAGTGGCTTCAGGACAACTCTGTGAATGTCCTTGAGTGGCCCAGCCAGAGCCCAGACTTGAGATCTTAAAATGGCTGTGCACCGACGCTTCCCATTCAACCTGATGGAGCTTGAGAGGTGCTGCAAAGAGGAATGGGCGAAACTGGCCAAGGATAGGTGTGCCAAGCTTATAGCATCATATTCAAAAAGACTTGAGGCTGTAATTGCTGCCAAAGGTGCATCGACAAAGTATTGAGCAAAGGCTGTGAATACTTATGTACATGTGCTTTCTCAATTTTTTTTATTTTTAATAAATTTGCAAAAATCTCAAGTAAATGTTTTTCACGTTGTCATTATGGGGTGTTGTGTGTAGAATTCTGAGGAAAAAAATGAATTTAATCCATTTTGGAATAAGGCTGTAACATATCAAAATGTGGAAAAAGTGTTGCGCTGTGAATACTTTCCGGATGCACTGTATATACATATCAACCTACAGATGGCTGAATTCAAAGATACCCTGAAAATCAAAGAGAAAAAATGATGCAGCAGGCTAGTACATTTTTCTGAAGTTTCATTGCAGCAACTCAAAATTGTGCTCAGTAGTTTGTATGGCCACAATGTGCTTTTATGCATGCCTGACAATGTCAGCGTATGCTATTATTGAGATGGCGGATCCCAGATCTGGGCCAGGGCATGAGTGAGCTCCTTTAGCTTGGATTTAGGTCAGGCGAGTGTTGGGGGCCAGTCAGTGGCATAAATTCCCTCATCTTCCAGGAACTTCCTGCATACTCTCGCCACATGAGGCCAGGCATTGTCGTGTACCAGGAGGAACCCAGGGCCCACTGCACCAGCATAGGGTCCAAGGATTTCATCCAGATACATAATGATAGTCAAGGTGCCGTTGTCTAGCCTGTTGAGATCTGTGCGCTCCTCCATGGATTTGCCTCCCCAGACCATCACAGACCCTCCACCAAACTGGCCATGCTGAACGATGTTACAGGTAGTATTCTGCCAATTCTGGAATTCTGTGGCAAATGCCAATTGACCTCCATGTTGCAGTGAGCACAGGGCCCACTAGAGAACCTCGGTCCCTCAGGCCATTCTCATGAAATCTGTTTCTGATTATTGGGTCAGAGACATTCACACCAGTTGCTTGCTGGAGGTCATTTTGTAGGGCTCTGGCAGTGCTCATCCTGTTCCTCCTTACCCAAAGAAGCAAATATCAGTCCTGCTGATGGGTTAAGGACCTTCTACAGCCCTGTCCAGCTCTCCTAGAGTAACTGCCTGTCTTCTGGAATCTCCTCCATGCTCTTGAGACTGTGCTGAGGGTCACAGCAAACCTTCTGGCAATGGGACGTATTGATGTGCCATCCTGGAGAAGTTGGACTACCTGTGCAACCTCTATAGGATCCAGGTATTGCTTCATGCTACCAGTAGTGACACTGACTGTAGCCAAATGCAAAACTAGTGAAAAAACATTCAAAAAAGCTGAGGAGGGAAAAATATCAGTGGCCTCCACCTGTTAAACCATTTCTGTTTTGGGTGTTGTCTCATTGTTGCCCCTCTACAACAACAACAACAACATTTATTTATATAGCACATTTTTATGCAAACAGTAGCTCAAAGTGCCCTCTAGGGCACCTGTTGTTAATTTCTTTAACACTAAAGTAGCTGAAACTGATTAACGACCCCCTCTGCTATTTAACTGACCAGATATCTCAATATCTCAAATGTTTCATTGACTTGATGCTATACTCTGTTCCTTTATTTTTTTTCAGCAATGTATATATTATATAGTATATATATTGTGGAGCCGACCCGGACACAGACAGGCGGACATGTTGTTACTCACCACCACACGTTTATTATTTACAAATATTTACAATATTTATGGTCACTAAGACCCAGTCCCGTGCACAAACCCCCAACACACACAGTCCTGGCCACACAATGCCTTTCTTTGAGCCACCTCCACTCTCTCTAGTGCCTTGTCCTTCTTCCAACCCTGAATGAGGGCCCTTTTATATTCTCCCGGATGAGGTCCAGGTGATTCCCGACACTCCTTCATTGGCCACGCCCCAGCGTGGCGGAAGTGCCGGCTGTTCTCCCGGCAGCTCTCCGGGTGTCCTCTTAAATCTTCCCCCCAGCACTTCCTGGTGTGGCGGAAGTGCTGAGGTAACAGGTCCCCAAGGCATGGGGGTGCCTCCTGACAGTGACCACGGGCCCCTACAGGGTGGGGCTTTCATGCCCTCAACCCGTGGCCCCCAAAGCAACCAGGATGGTGGCCCCCATATGATCCAGGGTGGTTGCAGACCCACATCTGGTCCCTCACGGCGTCCCGGCTGGGTCGTTGCCCCTGGCATCCCAGACAATATATATATATATTTACTAGCAAAATACCCGCGCTTCGCAGCAGAGAAGTAGTGTGTTAAAGAAGTTATGAAAAAGAAAAGGAAACATTTTAAAAATAATGTAACATGATTGTCTATGTAGGGTGGCGCAGTGGTAGCGCTGCTGCCTCGCAGTTAGAAGACCTGGGTTTGCTTCCCGGGTCCTCCCTGCGTGGAGTTTGCATGTTCTCTCCGTGTCTGCGTGGGTTTCCTCCGGGTGCTCCGGTTTCCTCCCACAGTCCAAAGACATGCAGGTTAGGTGGATTGGCGATTCTAAATTGGCCCTAGTGTGTGCTTGGTTTGTGGGTGTGTTTGTGTGTGTCCTGCGGTGGGTTGGCACCCTGCCCAGGATTGGTTCCTGCCTTGTGCCCTATGCTGGATGGGATTGGCTCCAGCAGACCCCTGTGTTCGGATTCAGTGGGTTGGAAAATGCATGGATGGATTGTCTATGTAATTGTTTTGTGACTGTTATGAGTGTTGCTGTCATCAAGGATTTGATCATCATTATTTCTTTCAGTCAGGTTCGTATTTGGAGGTAAACCGATTTGGTCGGGAACCGAAGCAATTTCCCCCCATAGGATAATATGTAAATACAATTAATCTGTTCCAGACCATATGAACTGTAGGTAAATATATATTTTTTTAGTTTTTAAGCACAAATATAATTATACCATAGAATGCACAGCGTAATAGTAAACTAAATGTAAAAACTTTGAATAACACTGAGAAAACCTTGAACAACAGAGAAAACTAACACTGTAATAGTTTGCGCTATAGCGCTACCAACCGCTGGCTAAAAGCACTTTTTTTAATGTGTTTTAAGCACAGGGGAAAAATGAACACTTGAAAAAATCCGTAATTTAATAAACCACCAAGAAAAATAACATTGCAACAATGCACGGTCCGAACAGATCGCTGGAAACTGGAGTGAAAACAAAATCAAGACCAGTGCATTCTTTAACCACCTTCCTACCATAATGCATCCAGCTCTCTCTCGAGCTGCCTGTGTGTCTGCATCCATCTCTTGCGCTGCTTCTGTGTGTGTGTGTGTCGCGCTATCTCTGTTGCGCTGCCTGTGTGTGTGTCACGCTGCCTGTGTGTGCGTGCTTGCGCTGACTGTGTGTGTGCGTCTGTCTCTCTCTCGCGTTGCCTGTGTGTATGTGTGTGTGTGTGTGTGTGTCGCGCTATCTCGCGCTCTCTCTCTTTCCCGCTGCACAGGAAATATACAGGGAGAGACTGAACATGTACAAACCGAAAGGGAAACTGGCTTGTTCGTATACCGAGTGTGTGGTCACGAATATTTACCTCAATTACATGGGAGGCATGCTGATTTCCACAGTAGCTGCACTTATGAATATGCTAAGCACAGTCCTTCACCCGCGAATATTTACCTTATATGGGCAGGCACTCAATTATGTGGGAGGCGTGATGACGTGGACGCAACTCTGCCTCACACGGCGACCGAGCTGCTGGCTATAGTTGTATATATGGACAAAAGTATGTTCCAGTTATGACTGTTACGTGTAGAATTTCGAAATGAAACCTGCCCAACTTTTGTAAGTAAGCTGTAAGGAATGAGCCTGCCAAATTTCAGCCTTCCACCTACACGGGAAGTTGGAGAATTAGTGATGAGTGAGCCAGTCAGTCAGTCAGTGAGGGCTTTGCCTTTCATTAGTATAGATATATATATTGTGGTGTATGGCCGGCCGTTCATACTGGCCAATACCCCCAAGCCGCCAGGTGGAGCCCTCCCTGCAGTATGGAGGTGCCCCGAAGACCAGGAGTCTTTATGCACAGCCCTGCTGGATGCCTTGGGGGCCACTAGGAGATGCTGCAGGGAGGAACGATGTTTACATCCTTGCCTTACACCCCGGAAATACGTCCAAGTCACATGGACAAGGGGAATGACGTGCTTCCGGGGTGAAAAAGGGACTTTTGATCTGACCCGAAAGTGATAGGAGATCACATGGACTGGGGATTGGAACACTTCTGGGTCAGGGATTATAAATGGATTATTGGAGTTCCCAGACGGAGAGCTGAGCTGGGTGGAAGGGTGGCAACTCGTCTGGGAGTGTGGAGGATTGATTACTGTGATTATTGGTTTATTATTAATGAGTATTGTGGATAGGAGGGTGCTTTGTGCACTGTTTTTTATGAATAAAGACAACTTTTGGACTTTTATCTGGTGTCTGACGTATAGTCTTAGGGTTCAAGAGGACGATAGCGCCCACAATCTGTCAGAATATATATATATATATATATATATATATATATATATATATATATATATATATATACTGCTCAAAAGAATTAAAGGAACACTTTTTAATCAGAGTATAGCAATGAAACTTATGGGATATTAATCTGGTCAGTTAAGTAGCAGAGGGGGTTGTTAATCAGTTTCAGCTGCTGTGGTGTTAATGAAATTAACAACAGATGCACTAGAGGGGCAACAATGAGATGACCCCCAAAACAGGAATGGTTTAACAGGTGGAGGCCACTGACATTTTTCCCTCCTCATCTTTTCTGACTGTTTCTTCACTAGTTTTGCATTTGGCTACAGTCAGTGTAACTACTGGTAGCATGAGGCGATACCTGGACCCTACAAAGGTTGCACAGGTAGTCCAACTTCTCCAGGATGGCACATCAATACCTGTCATTGCCAGAAGGTTTGCTGTGTCTCCCTGCACAGTCTCAAGGGCATGGAGGATATTCTAGGAGACAAGCAGTTACTCTAGGAGAGCTGGAGAGGGCCATAGAAGGTCCATAACCCATCAGCAGGACCAGTATCTGCTCCTTTGGGCAAGAAGAAACAGGATGAGCACTGCCAGAGCCCTACAAAATGACCTCCAGCAGTCCATTGGTGTGAATGTCTCTGACCAAACAACCAGAAAGACTTCATGAGGGTGACCCAAGGGCCCCATGTCCTCTAATGAGCCCTGAGCTCACTGCCCAGCAGCATGCAGCTCGATTGGCATTCGCCATAGAATACCAGAATTGGCAGATGCACCACTGGTGCCCTGTGCTTTTTACAGATGAGAGCAGGTTCACCCTGAGCACGTGAAAGAAGTGAAAGGGTCTGGAGAAGTCATGGAGAAGATTATGCTGCCTGTAACATCATTCAGCATGAGCAGTTTGGTAGTGGGTTAATGATTATCTGGGGAGGCATATCCAAGGAGGGTCACACAGACCGCTACAGGCTTGACAAAGGCACCTTGGCTGCCATTAGGTATCAGGATGAAATCCTTGGACCCATTGTCAGACCCTATGCTGGTACAGTGGCTCCTGGTGCACAACAATTCCTGGCCTCATGTGGTGAGAGTATGCAGGCAGTTCCTGGAGGATGAAGGAATTGATACCATTGACTGGCCACCACACTTTCCTGACCTAAATCCAATAGAACACCTCTGGGACATTATGTTTTGGTCCATCCAATGCCACCAGGATGCACCTCAGAGTGTCCAGGAGCTCAGTGATGCCCTGGTCCAGATCTGAGAGGAGATCCCCCACAACACCATCTGTCATCTCATTAGAAGCATGCACCGATGTTGTCAGGCATGTATACAAGAATACAGGGGCCATACAAAGTGCTGCATACAATTTTGAGTTGCTGCAATTAAATTTTGGCAAAATGGACTAGCCTGCCACATAATTTTTTCACTCTGATTTTTGGGGCGTCTTTGAATTCAGGGCTCTGTAGGTTGATCATTTTCATTCCTAACACATTACCCAGTCTATATCAGTATAGATATCCAGGAGGATTTCTTTTTCCCATTGAGATCTGATGTGTTTTCAAAGTGTTCCTTTAATTTTTTTGAGCAGTTTATATATAGTACCACCCTGGGACAAGAGGGGGTGATCTCTTTCTCTAGAGCATCAAAAAGTCACACTAGAATGATGCCTAGCCCCACCACAAAGCACGGAGAAGGCTCTACCCCTTCTGGTCCTGATGATATAAAAAGGAGCACTTCTCAGGACATTGTCTCATTTTGATCAGACACTATGGTTTAACTAAATAGGGTGATTAAGTTGTTACCTCAACTATTACTCAATGTGTATGTGTGTCCAATCTTTACTACTTTTAAATCTGTTACACATACCACATAACTATTGTTAGCATTGGAAAGCTTCAGTTCACAGCTTCCGTGTTTTATTCTTTCTGGTGCAACAACACCAATCTGCAATACATAACTGCAGACAATATAGCCTCATCCAGGGTGGCTTGTGGCCATGTCAGAAACAGTAAACGAAATGCTTGGCTACATAAAACGTTAAACCATGATTTCTTTGTTGAAATGCAAGTGTGCTAACCATCACAGCCTGTGTGGCACTGTTTCTCTGTCGCAAGATTTCACTGTAGTACTCATTGTCACTCTGACCTGAAGCCACTGTCTTGATAAGACTTTGTTTACTGCATTTCAAGTCTATGACATATATGACAAGACAGTTCATAAAAGAAATGTGATTGCTTTTAATGGATATAGAGAAAATGTGTCCTTGAAGAAGGACAGAACTACACTAAATTTAAGGATCATTAGGTTTGACTGTATTATGGCAGAGTTAGTATGAAAATGAATTGTAAGGGCTGCCAGGATGAAGTAGCATCTTTCAATTCATATTAAATAAAGAGTATTCATAGTGCAAGCAAGTGTCTGTTACATAGGAGTTCAGAGATTGCTACCAAAGCCAAAATACCAGTTTAAAATTGTAAGTCTTAGCCAAACAGTACTTCTAAACCAGAAATACTTTCTTAATGAATTGCAGCTTTCTTTGAGGATGAATCTTTAGCAGGGCTGGTGCATGGGGTGACGCAACAAGACAATAATCTCAGGTGGCACTTTGATCAGGGTGGCATTTTCCTACAAGTGTGTTTTACATTTGTAAATAATACTACAAAAAAAGAGATCTGGAAGAATTACATACACATCAAGTGTCTAATATCTCTTTTATAATAAAAAAATCCTGGGACAAGACAAGACTTTTTAGCCTGGGACGAGGCATTACTTTTTCAGAGATACTTTCACATCCCATGAGACAAGACTTTGTGCCAAGAGATTTAACCACACCCGGGGCTGTAAATAAAAGACAAAGAGTAGATGACAAAGTAGAACATCGTAAAGAATTCAAAAACGTTGGCGTAGTACACATGCAGAGCAGGTTAGAGATAATGAAAGTACTAAAATTAGAAAGTCTCAAATAAATGACAGTAAAGATTGCATTAGCGCAAACAAACGAAAATTATTACAAAAAGTGATTGAATATATTGTTCAGATTTAAACTTTAAGTTGGAGACTTGTAAATCATCTAATTCGCAGAGCCCCCTAGTTAATTTGCTTAAAAAAGTTTAAGAAATATTTTGATTTTAGAAGTTTCAAAGAACTGCAGCTCACATGACTTCAGTGCAATGTGGGGATCAACACAGCACATGCACATTTCAAATGGTAATGTTAGTAACTGACATTGGCATTCATTTTCCTGATTGTTTACAAGTAGTGATTGTCATTTTGTAAAATGTTGTCTTTCCAAAATAACAGTCACAGGGGCAGCATTTGTTAATTTCCCACTGCTTTTGTTTAGTTAGAAAGGGAAAATGTCCTTTTGCCTGTAGGACAAAATTCTGAAACTGCCAAGGTGTTTAAAGAAGCACGCAGGATGAGCTAAACAGCTGAGTTTCAGTTCATATTCAATTCCACCATTCTAAAACTCAATAAAAATATATAAATATATATCTGGGACAAATAGAAGTAGCAAATTGTATTGTAATGTATTGTTTTTAAATCCTATTTTGTGTATTTTATTGCTTTTACTCTAATCCTTTTCATTTTGTTCTCTTTTGCCAAAATTAATTATATTGATTATTTTGCCTGTTGTTCTCAGAATGTACTATTATTGTGAAAGCAGTGTGTTATGAACCATGTATCACAATAGGTATTGCATATGGATTAATTGTATTGACTCATAAAAATATGGCTGCTTTTATACGTTTAAATCTCATTCCAGTGGAGAGGAGCAAAACATGCTTTGCAGTTGATGATGGGCCCATTTTGTTAGAAATGCTCACATTGAAATCAATAAAGCTATTGTGTGCTTTGTTTTCTTACAATTTTTTTTTTTTTTTGTATTTCATAGACATGTATAAGCTAAAGATTCTTCTAAATTGAATTGCCATATAAAGGACAGTACGCCATTTATATTAATAAGTGCATACATGAGAGATTTCAGTTTTTGATTTTTAACACACTTGAAAATCTTTCTGAAACATGTCTTTACTTTGTCTCTACAGATTACTGAGTGTAGATTGATAGACAGAAATGGAGAAATGATCGATTTAACATTAAATCTTCGACACAATAAAGTGTGCAGAAAGTGAAGGGGTCTGAGTACTTTCTGAATCTACTGCATATACACATATAAATCAAGTAATTGACTAGTTTCCATGTAAAATCATTTTACTATTGCTTAAATTAATTTCTGTCCATGTAGTAATACTACTACTTGAGTAGATTTTCTTAGTGTTTTTTTCCACCTCTACTAAAGACACAAGTTTTTTTCACCACCATCAGTGACTTGATGATTATAATTTTTACATATGCTCACATTACAATACAATACAATACAGTTTATTTTTGTATAGCCCAAAATCACACAGGAAGTGCCGCAATGGGCTTTAACAGGCCCTGCCTTTTGACAGCCCCCCAGCCTTGACTCTCTGAGAAGACAAGGAAAAACTCCCAATAAAAACCTTGTAGGGAAAAATGGAAGAAACCTCGGGAAAGGCAGTTCAAAGAGAGACCCCTTTCCAGGTAGGTTGGGCATGCAGTAGGTGTCAAAAGTAGGGGGTCAATACAATACAATATACACAACAGAACAATTCCTTAAGACAGCATAATAAAAATTTTAGAATTACGGTTTAACAGTAGATGATATGACATAATTAGGTTTCGATATTTTAGAGTCCTGGAGACCTCATCCATCTAGCTGCATCTCCATTTGGCCATGCCACGGCTGAAACATTGCTCCGATGAAAGGACCTCTCTTTCCCATGATTCCTGTGATCCTCCATCAGGGATGACTTTACCATAGGCAGGCAAACAACTTGGCAGGTGGGCCGTGGCACCAATGGCCACATTTGGGTACCGAGAAAAGAATTAAAAGAATTAAAAAAAAGTTCCCTATAGTCTCTTACTGGAAAAACTGATAGTGTGCATTGATTGAATTATTATATTACATTCTTTGCCTACATTAATGAGGAAACAGGAATCATGTATACAAATAATCATACTTTGATTTAATCGATTTTTGTGATTATATTAAGCTAGTTAGCTTGGTCCAAGAGTCTAAATATAATGTACATGGTTACAGTTTATGGGCCTGCATGGTAAAATTATAATTGTGAGCTCACCATCATTATAAGCTAACTGGTAGGCTGAAAGTTTAAAAAGAGAGCTACCCTCAGTAATACCTGTTTATACTAACAATTACATTTTTCATTCATGTGACATAAATTTGATCTCTTTAGAGTAATGTGAAGTGAAAAAAAAGAAAACCTGCCAATACAGCCATTCTGCTGTTTTCATCAATGCCATGGCTCAAGTCCATATTTTTCTGAGAAAGTCTTGCAGACACATCTGGCAGTGGCATCTGTCTGATGATTTTTTAATTAATTAAGCAGATTCAGGATGATACTGGTACATAGTCATATTGGATTTGAATCACTTGCAAAATTAAACAGTAAACAGTCAAATGAAAAAAAATGCATATGGGCCAAAAAAAGTCAATTGAGATACTTTTACCTGCTGTCTAAATGTGGTCTCTGTAGGCTGTAGTAACACAGAGAGTCATATGTACTTTTCAAGTCATTTTCACTCATCGCAATATTTCCCTATCATTTTTTTGTGACTGACAAATGTCCTTCTATAAAACAGCTCCTAATGTAATACATAAAAATCAGGGAAATGAATTCCAATACCTGGACTGACAAGTAGAGTCAAAACATGCATGCACCGTTTTGATTCTTGGACACATGCAATGTGGCTAGGCATGGCAACACCCCAGGCAGACACGTGGTCCAGTCCCAGGTGTTATTTGGGTGTCCCCAAAGCCTGACCTAGCCACTCGGGTTCCTCAACAATGAGGATCCTGCGAGCTGGGTCACCTTCAGGGAACTGCACCACATGACTGTAGTGTCGTAACTGGTGCTCCCTCACAAAGCAGGCAATGTGCCTCATTCAAGACTCCTTAAGCAACTGCTCATTTGACACAAAGTCAAACCAGCAGTACCCATGGATTCTCCGAACAGAGACAGTACCAAAGGAGTCCAGTCTTTGTCTCAGGTCATTGGATAGTGTCCATGTCTCTCAACCATATACCCAGACAGGAAGCACTAGGTCTCTAAACACTTGGACCTTTTGCATAGATATCAGGAGTGCCACACACCTCTTTCCAGCGACCTCATGACACCCCCTCCCCCCCAATGCTCTCCCAGTCCAGTAAACCTCTCACTCTTACCTTTTTTATATTACAACAAATTATTTCATAATGTTTAAAAAAATATTGCATGAAAATGCCACCCTTAAAATATGTCACCTGAGGTAACTGCTGTGTTATCTCACTCCGTGTGCCAATCCTGGTGCTTAGCCTTGGGAGAGAACTGGAGTACCCAGAGGAAAACCCGCACCAGTGCAATGAGCGTGCTCAGATTAAATGTAGGCAGTAGCCAGGATAAAATCTATCCACCCATCCATCCATCCATTCATCTATCCATTTTCTGTCTTGGTCATAGGATCAGCAATTTAAGAAAAGATGCCCTGACATCCCTACTCCACACAACCTCTTCCAACTCCTCCTGTGGATACAGAGGCATTCCCAGCCCATTTGAGAGATTTTCTCGTGAATGTGTACTGGGGCTGCCCCAAGGTCTGATTCCAGGTGAACATGTCCAAAACACCTCTTCAGGGAGACAACCAATCAGGTGCCCAACCCACTTCAACTGGTTCCTTTCAATGTGGAGGAGAAGCACCTCTGCTTTAAGCTCCTTCTCAAAAGTCTATGCTGCTCACCCTATTTCTAAGTCTGAGCCCAGACACAATGAGAAGGAAGCTCATTTCTACCACTTGTATCAGTAGATAGATAGATAGATAGATAGATAGATAGATAGATAGATAGATAGATAGATAGATAGATAGATAGATAGATAGATAGATAGATAGATAGATAGATACTTTATTAATCCCAAGGTGGAAATTCACATGTTCTAGTTCTTTTGGTCACTACACAGAGATTGTGACCATAGGTGAGGACAGAGATGTAGATTGATGGGTATATTGAGAGCTTTGTCTTTAGGCTCAGCTCTCTTCATCATGACTGATAGGCAGAACATATGCATGACTTCAGACGCAGCTCCTATCCATCTGTTGATCTGCCACTCCCTTCTTTTCTCACTTGTGAACAAGGCCCCAAGATATTTAATCTCTTCTGCTTGAGGCAGCACCTAATCTCAAACCTGGAGAGGGCACTCCACCCTTTGATGAGAACCATGACCTCATACTTGAGGGTGTTCATGTATGCTATTTCACACTCGGCTGTAAAGTTACTTGCTGCGTGTCTGAGGTCACAGCTTAGTGAGGCCAACAGGACCCCATCATCTGCAAAAAGCAGCCAGGATTCAGGAGATTTAAATCATAATTTTAATTTTGACATTTTTGGTTATTGGGGTAGAAAGTATGTCTCATGAGAAAGCATTTGAAAGTTCTAGAGGAATTTACATTATCAATAACCACACACAAAAGTAAATAACCCAGAATAGTGGATTATGTAGTTCCCATGCTGTGTAAGGTTAAAATTTACAGCACTTGTACTTAAGCTGTAAAATGTACTCGTGAAGCCATATCTGGAATACTTCATTCAGATTTAGCTTTCATACAAAATGACTTAACAGCACTAAATAGAGTACAAATAAGGCCTACAAGATCAGTGTCAGGACTGTGGGGTTTAAATTGAAAATTTAATTAAATTTAAAAAAGACAGAAGGGTATGCATCTTTACATGCTGGGGATATAGGAATAATTTGACAAACTTTTTAGATTATGAAAGGAGGAGGCAGATTGCACACCCGCTCATACCTAAAGATTATATATTTGACTAGAACACAAGGTCACAGACAGAAGTTGATTATGGGTAAATTCTGTGAAAAAATCTTAGTGTTTCTTTACAGATGCTATTGTTGAAATTTGGTGCGAGTTGTCATATATTATCTTTTGGACAAGTACTTTGAGGACCTTCATAACTCAGCCCCATGACTGTAAAGGTTAGGTGAATAGGAGATAGTGACCAATGTTGGGCTGAATGGCCTTTTGTCATTAAAACATTCATTCTGTTATTACCTGTAGAAGGTGATGACAGAACCTTCAGAGCGTTGCTGTAAAATTTCAAGGCTTGGCTGTATTCTTCCCTTTGGAAATAATAGTTGCCCCTTTCTCGCTTTTGGTTGCCAATCCGGATGCAGTCTGAGTCAGATAAAGTCTGGACATCAGGGGCATCCTTAACCTCAAGAAGCTGGAGTTGGTAGATGAGGGAGGCATCAGGTGGAATGTCAGGGTCCCTGCAAGAGGCAGAAAATTGATTATACAGGCACCAGGCCTCCCTATTGTGATCCAGTCCCCTGAAATAGCCAAAGAGGTGTATGGATTTCAAAAACATTCAAGGAAGGCCTGAATCATACCAACCTGCTCAGATGTCAACGAAAAGGCAGTCTAGCTTCTACTAGAGTGACTGGCTTGGGTTTAAACCAGACTAAAATGCGCTTAATTATTAAACTGCAAAAATATACTCTGAAATGTCCCAAAATATACCCAAAATTCAATACTACGGAGGGAAGGCAGTTAGCCCCTGGCTAGCACAAAGCAAGGCAACAAAAATCTTTATGAAATTAGATTAGATTAGATTAGATTAGATTAGATTAGATTAGATTCAACTTTATTGTCATTACACATGTACAAGTACAAGGCAATGAAATGCAGTTTAGGTCTAACCAGAAGTGCAATTAGCAGAAAGTTCAGGATAAAGGTATAAGTTCTAAGTACACCTAAAAGGGATATGTGCCGGGAGAGGCTATGGGTAACTATTACAGAATGATATTATGTGAGCATAATATACAGATTGCTAGTAACTATACTTATAAATTTACAATGGATGAACAAGACATACAAGTTGCTATTAACTGTAGTCAAGAATTTGCAAATAGATATGAACATAATATACAGGTTGCTTTTTTCTATAGACAGAAATTTACAAGTAGACATGTACAGATAGATATGTACATAATGTGCAGGTTGCTATTTTCTATAGACAGGAATTTACAAGTAGACATGTACGAATATATACTTAATCAGAAGTGTACAAATGTATTATGCATGGATATTTGTATTTTCAAACAGGTATGTACATTGTAGCGCGGTCCATATTAAATAGTATTGTGGTAATGGGAAGAGTATAGGGGTGTGTGAGGTGTGGGCAGGTGTCAGTGGGGGACAAAGTTCAATAAGGAGACAGCTCTAGGAAAGAAGCTGTTCCTCAGTCTGTTGGTTCTTGACCTGAGACACCTGAAGTACCTACCAGAAGGCAGGAGAGAAAACAGTTTGTGGGCGGGGTGAGAGTAATCTTTAAGAATACTTCGTGCTCGACGCACACAGTGTTTCTTTTGAATGTCCTCAATGGCTGGAAGTGGAGTCCCTATAATACGCTGGGCAGTTTTACCACCCGCTGCAGTGCCTTACGCTCAGCAACAGAGCAGCCTCCGTACCAAACTGTGACACAGTTGGTTAGGATGCTTTCTATTGTGCAATGATAGAAGTTCACCAGAGTTGTTGAGGATAGCTGGTTCTTCTTAAGTGTTCTCAAGAAGAATAGGCGCTGGTGAGCCTTCTTGACCAGCCTAGAGGTGTTGGTGGACCAGGATAGGTTCTCCGAAATGTGGGTCCCCAGGAACTTAAAGGATGAGACAGGCTCAACAACCATTCCGTTGATGTGAATGGGTTCATGTGAACCTCTTCTTCCTTTCCTGAAGTCCACAATGAGCTCCTTGGTCTTATTGATGTTAAGGAGCAGATTATTGTTCGTGCACCAAGTGGCCAGGTGCTTGATCTCCTCCCTGTAGGCAGACTCATCATTGTTGCTGATGAGGCCGATCACCGTAGTATCGTCTGCAAACTTGATGATGTTGTTAGATCCATACACAGGCCTGCAGTCGTGGGTGAAGAGGGAGTAAAGGAAGGGGCTCAGCACACAGCCCTGTGGTATGCCAGTGTTGAGCGTGACGGTAGTGGAGCAGATGTGGCCTGACCTAACATGCTGGGGTCTGTTGGTCAAAAAAGTCCATAATCCAATTACAAAGTGAGGTGTTAATATCCAGATCTCTAAGTTTGGTGATTAACTTAGATGGTAAAACAGTATTAAATGCTGAGCTAAAGTCAACAAACAACAGTCGTGCATAGTCCAAATGTGTGAGTACAGAGTGCAGTGCTATGGAGACTCCATCATCTGTGCTCCTGTTGGCACAGTAAGCAAGCTGGTGTGGATCTAGTGAGGATTGGAAAGAGTCCTTTAGGTGTGTCAGGAGCAACCACTCAAAGCACTTCATAATGAAGGGTGTGAGTGCTATGGGGCTGTAGTCATTCAGGCACGTTGAGCTAGAGTGTTTTGGCACTGGCACAATTGAGGTAGATTTAAAGCACGCTGGTACAGCTGCTTGGGCAAGGGACATGTTAAAAATGTCTGTAAATACCCCAGCGAGCTGCTCTGCACATGCCATCAATATGCGCCCAGGGATACCGTCTGGTCCAGCAGCCTTGTGCACGTTGATCCGGCTCAGTACGTTGTAGACGTCAGGTGAGGTAAATGTGATGGGTGAGTGGTCGGGTGAGGAGGCAATCTTGGTGACATTTTCTTTATTGTCTTTCTCAAAGCAGTCGTGGGTGAAGAGGGAGTAAAGGAAGGGGCTCAGCACACAGTCCTGTGGTATGCCAGTGTTGAGTGTGACGGTAGTGGAGCAGATGTGGCCTGACCTAACATGCTGGGGTCTGTTGGTCAAAAAAGTCCATAATCCAATTACAAAGTGAGGTGTTAATATCCAGATCTCTAAGTTTGGTGATTAACTTAGATGGTAAAACAGTATTAAATGCTGAGCTAAAGTCAACAAACAACAGTCGTGCATAGTCCAAATGTGTGAGTACAGAGTGCAGTGCTATGGAGACTCCATCTTCTGTGCTCCTGTTGGCACAGTAAGCAAACTGGTGTGGATCTAGTGAGGATTGGAAAGAGTCCTTTAGGTGTGTCAGGAGCAACCACTCAAAGCACTTCATAATGAAGGGTGTGAGTGCTATGGGGCTGTAGTCATTCAGGCACGTTGAGCTAGAGTGTTTTGGCACTGGCACAATTGAGGTAGATTTAAAGCACGCTGGTACAGCTGCTTGGGCAAGGGACATGTTAAAAATGTCTGTAAATACCCCAGCGAGCTGCTCTGCACATGCCATCAATATGCGCCCAGGGATACCGTCTGGTCCAGCAGCCTTGTGCACGTTGATCCGGCTCAGTACGTTGTAGACGTCAGGTGAGGTAAATGTGATGGGTGAGTGGTCGGGTGAGGAGGCAATCTTGGTGACATTTTCTTTATTGTCTTTCTCAAAGCGAGCATAAAAGTCATTAAGCTCATTCAGAAAGAAGACATTAGTGGCTGTGGGGTGGGGTGACTGGGTTTGTAGTTGCTGATGGCCTGGATGCCCTGCCACATGCGCCGAGGGTCAGAGTTTAAAAAGTGCTCCTCTAGCTTTAGTTTGTAGCAGTGTTTGGCCTTTTTGATGCCCCTCTTCAGATTAGCCCTGGAAGTGCTGTAGGGCTGTGCATCACCTGATCTGAAGGCAGTGTTGCGTGCCTTCAGTAGGAGACGCACCTCTTTGTTCATCCATGGCTTCTGATTTGGGTATGTGGTGATCTGCTTCTGGGTTGTGACACTGTCTATGGTAGTGTTGATGTAATCCAGAACAGAGGAAGTGTAGCTGTCTATGTTCGTGTGAGAGCCACAGGTGGCCTGAGTAGCAAACATACTCCAGTCCGTGTGTAGAAACCTGTCCTGGAGTGTGAAGTCTACCCCCACTGGCCACACTTTGATGGTCTTCACTGATGGCTGCACACGGTTGATGAGGGGTGAGTATTTAGGAGTGAGGAACAAAGAAAGGTGGTCTGATTGTCCCAAGTGTGGGAGGGGGTCCACATTATAGGCTTCAGCCATGTTTGTGTATACATGGTCTAAAGGTTTGCTTCCTCTGGTGTGACAGAAAATGTTCTGGTGAAATTTAGGGAGTACTGTCTTTAAGTTGGAGTGATTAAAGTCCCCGGCAACAATAAAAGCAGCCTCCGGGTGAACAGTTTGTTGTTTGCTAATGGCCGTATGAAGTTCGTTCATAGCAAGCTTGGCATCAGCGTCGGGAGGAATGTAAGTGGCAGTTATAATGGTGGAGGTGAACTCCCGTGGCAGATAAAATGGTCTACACTTAACCATGAGAAACTCTAGGTTAGCTGAGCAGTGTCTCCCAATAATAACAGAGTTCGTACACCAAGCATTATTAACATAAATGCACAATCCTCCGCCTCTTGTCTTACCGGAGCCATCCACCGTTCTGTCTGCCCGGAATGTGCGATGCTCAGCTAGAACAATAGCATTGTCCGAAATATCGCTGTTCAACCATGTTTCAGTGAAAATCATAACACTGCAGTTCCAGAGTCTCTTACTGTGGTTGATGCGGAGTCGAATCTCGTCCATTTTGTTAATCAGCGACCGCACATTGGCGAGGAAAATGCTGGGTAAAGAGACCCGATGTGGTGTTAGCCTTAGCTTAGCTCTTAGTCCTCCACGCTTCCCCCGTCTTTGTTTACGGTCTCGACGCTGCCTTCGAGCACTTCCTCCCGGCCGAATAGGACGCGCAGCCTCGGATGTTCTGACGATCTCAGGAATGAGTTGAAGATTATTAATAAAACTGTCAGGACTGTACAAACCAATATCCAAAAGCTCCTGTCGGGTGTACGATATAAAAACACTACTGTTCTGCATGAACAGACCCGAGAAGAGCAAGTAAAATACTGCAAAACTGCAGAAACTGGAGAGACACTGAGCCTCGCGATGTGTACGCGCCGCCATCTTATCAAATTAAATTTATTCCCCACAAAAATGTATTTGCCTAAAAGGCAATCCTAAGCAGAAACATTCACAATATAATATCCAGAAATTATAAAGCAAAAACAGAGCAGTTTAATTTTGAGAAGCCAGTAAATCCAGAGAATAACATCATACATACAGAGGAGAACTCACCATTTACCAAGAACATAAAATTTACTGCATGAGATTGCATTTTCCATTATCCTTCATAGGACTGGAAGCAGTTCCTCAAACAAGATTAACAGGTGGTCCCACCTCTTGGGGAACCACCCACAAAGCACAAGGAACAACAGAGAACTCTCATCCATAGAAACTAAAGAGAAATCATAACTGACAGAAATACATGATTATACACATAATAAACATAACTAATATAAACAATAATATCTGAAGCATATAACAGGAGCAAGAATAGAATTTAAACACAGGTCACAAGGAACCCTGGCTTAAACAATCACGAGAACTGCAGTTTGATTTCTGATAGAAATTGTTGCTAAGGTTAGTCAATTACTTACGTTACGGTACGTTAGGGATTTTAAAAGGGAGGATTGCAGAAAAATGTGCAAAATATTTTTTATGATTTATCGTGAATTTAAAAAAACAATAGTTTTGGGAGGGCATCCCACTCTCAGATTCTGTGGCAGAAATAAATTCTTAGTTCTTCTATCTACTGCAAGTACCAAATTGTATCAAAACATTGTCCCTGATATTATGAATCAATTACTGTCCTAGGATCCTCAGGGTCTTGGATGATATGCTTGGTGGATCTGGCTGCCTGTAACTATACTGTAGCTGACATAACAAAGAAACATGACAAAGTGCTTAATTCTGCTGCTTTCCAGTCCAGTAGAGTGGATACAAATTTAGTTTTACTTGAATAGAGTTAGGATGTTCTCCCCCTCCATGTGTTTTTTATGTTTTTTTTTCTTTTTGTTCAGTGCTATACACATGCACAACTTCAGGGTTCGTCAACTAGTAATTCCAATCTGAGCCACAGGTTGGCGCAGTTGCCTTTTCTCTTCCTCCCTCTGAAGAACAGATGATTGATGGACTTAACAAATGATGAAGGACCGACACCAACATTTAGACAAGTTAAGCATTCACCTAGGATAATAAGGGGAGGAAAAACCCAGCCGCATGGTTTAGCTACCAAACAGTCAATTGATGCACTAATAAGCATGACCTAAGGTGCTACATTGCATGAACATCAGGGACAGTGCCTCTGGATTTCTTTAAGAAAGGGGACCGGAGGGTGTGTTCCAACTACAGAGGGTCAGCCTCCCTGGGAAAGTCTATTTGGGGGTCCTGGAGAGGAGGGTCCATCAGATAGTCGAACCTCCAATTCAGGAGGAACAGTGTGGTTTTTGTCCTAGTCACGGAACAGTGGACCAGCTCTACACCCTTGGCAGGGTCCTAGAGGGTTCATGGGAGTTTTCCCAACCAGTCTACATGTGTCTTGTGGACTTGGAAATGGCGTTTGACCGTGTTCCTCAGGGAATTCTGTGGGGGGTGCTCCGAGAGTACGGGGTACCGGACCCCCTGTACGACCGGTGTCAGAGCTTGGTCCACATTGCCGGCAGTAAGTCAAACCCATTTCCAGTGACAGCTGGACTCCACCAGGGCTGCTCTTTGTCACCGATTCTGTTCCTAACTTTTATGGACAGAATTTCTAGGTGCAGCCAGGGCATTGAGGGGGTCTGGTTTGGTGGACTCAGGATTGGGTCACTGCTTTTTGCAGATGATGTTGTCCTGTTTGCTTCATCAGGCCGTGATCTTCAGCTCTCTCTGGATCGGTTCGCAGCCGAATGTGAAGCGGCTGGGATGGGAACCAGCACCTCCAAATCTGAGACCATAGTCCTCAGCCAGAAAAGGGTGGAGTGCCCTTTCATGGTTGGGAGCGAGATCCTGCTCCAAGTAGAGGAGTTCAAGTATCTTGGGGTATTGTTCATGAGTGAGGGAAGAATGGAGTGGAAGATCGACAGGCGGATCGGTGCGGCATCACAGTGATGTGGTAACTTCATCGGTCTGTTGTGGTGAAAAAGGAGCTGAGCCATAATGTAAAGCTTTCAATTTACTAGTCGATCTACGTTCCTACCCTCACCTATGGTCATGAGCTGTGGGTAGTGACTGAAAGAATTAGATCACGAATACAAGTGGTTGAAATGAGTTTCCTGCACAGGGTGTCAGGGCTTTCCCTTAAAGATAGGGTGAGAAGCTCAGTCATCCGGGGGGAGCTCAGAGTAAAGCCACTGCTCCTCCGCATCGAGAGCAGTCAGATGAGGTGGCTCGGGCATCTGGTCAGGATGCCTCCTGGATGCTTCCCTGGTGAGGTGTTCCGGGCAAGTCTAACCGGGAGGAGGCCCTGGGAAAGACCCAGGACACTAGATAGATAGATAGATAGATAGATAGATAGATAGATAGATAGATAGATAGATAGATAGATAGATAGATAGATAGATAGATAGATAGATAGATAGATAGATAGATAGATAGATAGATAGATAGATACCTTATTAATCCCCAAGGGGAAATTCACAAGACTATGTCTCTCGGCTGGCCTGTGAATGCCTCCGGATTCCCCCGGAAGAGCTAGAAGAAGTGGCTGGGAATAGGGAAGTCTGAGCATCTCTGCTCAAGCTGCTGTCCCCGAGACCCAATCTCAGATAAGCGGAAGAGGATGGATGGATAAGGTACAAAATAAACTGGCTCTGGCACTGCACAACAATATTTCTGGAACCCACATATTCCTCCAAACAGTTTTGAAAACCAGCTACTATGCCATCTTGGGGCCAGTCAATGACAGACCAGCATCTGAAGAAGATGTCATCGTATTTACTGTATATTTTCTTTTGTAATTTATTTCACCATTGGATGCCCCTTCATTATGTCTTGTGTTGTTTATTTGACACCAGTTTAACAACTGGGGTGGAGTGGTGGCTCTGAGGCTAGTGATCTGCAATGGCAGTCGGAAGGTTGCCTGTTCAAATCCCATAAACCCCAAAAGTAACTCTACTTCTTTGGCTCCTTGAGCAAGGCTCTTGACCTGCAATTGCTCTATCCTGGGTATGACATTTATCTGCATCCAGCTCTGCATGTAGGCCCCTCCAACCTGTAGAGATAAACCTAGGGGTTGGTGGCAGAATTGGCACTCCAGGCAACACAAAAAAACTCACACTGTGCTATTCCATCTGATCTAGTGTGGTGCTGAGGTGTCACCCATTGCATGGCTGCACTCGGGTCCAAATCTAGGATCCTGAGTTTGTTTGTGATGTGGTAGGTGTGGCAATGTGCTGTATCAGTGTGTGCTTCTAACCTCCCTCTCTTAACAACACAGATGGATGTGCTAGCTTTATCAGCAACTTAAACTGCACACAGTATGTAAAGAAAATAAATGAATGGGAAGAAGTTCAGTTTGTGTTGGATTTTTCAAAAAGGAGTTACTCTATAAGAGGTCATGGGTGTTCACACATGTGCCCTTTGAATAACTGGCACATCATCAAGGGGTGGCTGCTGGTTTGCACCTATTAATGCCAAGATAGACCACTGATTTGGAATAAGTGGTGTGATGTGATGGGTAGCCTGGGGAACAGGCAAATGCAGACTGGAAAGCTTGGCACTAAGCAGGGGAAGAGCCTAAAAATTCCTTAGGAAAGAGGGAGACATATGCACTTTCAGGAACAATACATGTTGTCATACTAGGACTAATGGTAGGGCACTATGGAGGTCAAGTGTACCCTGAATGTTTGCTTTTGAAGGACTATGAATAAAGGAAAATGGTGATGTAGGAAGAAAAGGGTAATGCTCTCCTCCCAGTACAAAGCTGGCAAGCAAACCAGATGATGCCAAAGATGATGGACCATACTTTCAGTTAAGTATTGCTGGGATGGGAAGGGGCAGGGTTTTGTGACTCCAGGAAGTGACCTCAGTGGTCATTCAGTGGTTCCTCTTCCTCCAGTCTAGTAAAACAGATGGAACAAAAGTCATTGGCGGTGTCACACTCAATCCTACTCTATATAAGCGCAAAATAAACCCATAAAGCACTCCCCATGCTCACGTGTTTGACAATACTTTGGTTTTGTTTGCATTATTTATGACAAGTAACGACACACTGGACGATAATGTGCAGTGAATACACTTGATTTGAGCATGCATAGTTTTCATACTCTTTCAATGTAAGTTTAGTATTCGTGTGTTCAGAGGTTGATACGCTTGCTGCTTCCTGAGCAGCTGTTCTTTTCTCCACCCTAGTGGCCCGCTTCTTCTCTTCTTTCTTCAGCACCTTTTTGCATTAAAACTGATTAATTTAGTGTTTGTGTTGCAATTACTTAGTACGTTTTCAGAAATTTTTCTCTTAAGCTGGCACTTAAGTCTTCAATCTGCCTCAAGAATGATTTAAGATATGAAGAGGTAGTGGCCACTGCCAATAGTTGATTCTACAATAAAATAAAATAAAATAAAAATAAAAAGGGAATAACCTTGGAGGTCAATCATCACCACGAAACCAGATAGTAGGCATCATGTAGTATACATTTACCAAATTTCAGGGCAATAGTTCAAATCGTTTGCGAGGTACAGGTGATTCAAAATCTTGAACAGACAAACGGACAGCCACTGTAGTGTATTACGATATAAGAAAATAACTAGGTCTCTGTAATAGTAAACCTTTAAGAAAGTGGATGAATGGCAAGATAATAAAGTGATCAGTCACTCTGAAAGAGACAAGACTGACAGTTTGTTAATCTTATAAAAAAAAGTCTTTTATAAATTGCTGTTACTATGAAACTATAGGAAGATGTGGTCAGATTTCCAAACTCCTTAACCATGGGGTCCATTTGGAGTGCAAATCAAAACCAATGGACTCCACACTTCAATCCAATAAAAAACACTCTTTTAAGGATGGACTGGTCTGCAGTGCTCAGCCTGGTTATTACAACTGTCTGTAGACATTTACAGTTAAGTGCAGTGGTGCAAAGTGCTTACAAAACAGAGTTAAATTAATCACGGTCTTCACAGTGTTTGAAAAAGGCCCACAAGCCTGAACACTTCCATCAGTGAAGAGCTCTGGTGGCTCTATAGCGGAGTAGAAAGCAACTTTCCTGGCAAGGCCTGGACACACATCTCCTTAACATGAAGGGTCTGTGGTGATTTCTTTTGGAGTAGCTGCACCTTGATGATGCCTTACTCATGGAGCATGTCGAGTACCTCAGTGCTCTGGTGAATATGATGACAGTGTTATTTGGCCAGCACTGGCTTCTCATTCAATAAACCTAATTGGGCATTTATGGCCAATTCTGCAATGATGTCCAACAATAAAGTGATAAATGAGTGACTGTCTCATGGCTGAAGGATTTCATGTCTGTCATGTTCAAATTCAAATCTTAACACAAGCTGCTTCTGAGGTGGCCCATCTCCCAATTAGGTGATTCCAGGCTGGCTGCTTTTCCCATGATTTCAATAACTGACTCTACTTTTTTTATTATTTTAACTATGTAAAGGTACTATACAAAATAAGCTCAAGCTAATCATAAAACACTAAGCTTACATCTTCTCAGTAGAGGCACAGCCCTTCTGTGGTTTCAGAATTGCACAGAAGCCACCCATTCCTTCTAAATAAACACTTTTCAGTTGACTGAGATGATCCATGTCTCTGAGTTTGTACACCCAAGATGGACAGCAGAAGTTTGTGCATGTGGGCCCCAAAACCTGTCTGGTTGGGATTTTTGAGTTAAGAGGTACAAATGCACAAGCAGAGACGGAGCTCAACTCAGAAGCAGGATTGTTTTAGTGAATTAATGTATAATTGGCTGCCCAGTCCAGCCTTCTGGCTGGCTTGCCTAAAGTCTAATTTGTGTCGGCTGCAGTCAGCACTTTTTTACCCTTGCTGTGTATTTATGGTCTGCCCACACACAGGCCTGTGGAAGGAATTTGAAAGACGACCGAGGAATTGCAATCTGCCATTCTGAAAGGAGAGAGTATCTGTCACCCTTCGTAATCTCCTCCTACTGCCACCTGAGGATACTCATTATCTCAATCCCTGGTGCCATCATCCTCCATTACAGTCACTGTCTTTGGGCCTGTCACTTGTATTTATAGCAGCATCGCCTGTGGTTTGAGAAAACAGTGGGATACATCCTCAGAAAAGGTCAGTGACGGAAGTAGTGGCCAGCCCTGTTATAAAAAAGGGCATTTCAAGAAATAAATTAGAATGTTAACCAATGAAAATAAAATGCAATTAGTTGTAGTGACATATCAAAGCAGTTGGATGAAGCATTTACCTTTCACACAAAGCAGCAGGTAGCATCCTGAATCCCATCTTTCATTTCTTTAACCTGTTTATTCATGCTAAGACATACACCCTAGTCAGGATGACAGTCATTGTCATAGGCCTTGCTGTTATTTAACTCACCTATTTGTTGAGACAACCATGAAATGGATAAGTAGCTTAGAAAATGAATGATTGTGTTTGTATAACTATTATATTTTTCCATTACTAGGGGGCTCTGCCCCCTGCTCACTTCACTCAACCACCCCCGGGTTTGGTTTACTGGATATACAATTTAAAGAGATTATTTTCAGGGGAATTGTTACATATGCATTATTTTCATTTTTACTTTAAAACGTTTGTAAAAACTACACTTGTCTTTTATTTCTGGCCCTGGGCGTGGTTATATCTCTTTCTTGCAGGACAACGCTGCTTGTGTTGTGAAGGGGGTGTGGCTGAATGCATACTAAGGAGAAGCAGTTGGATCATCTGCTGTCTTTCTGCTGTTGGCGAGCTGTGTTTTCTGCTTGTCACTTGTCGTTGTTTTAAGAGCTGGGAGCACATGAAGCATATCTGCCAAAAGCAAGCCAACAACAGCTAGGTTAGATGTCTGTGGACTTGTTTTAAATGATGTCTCACTGCCTTGTCCCTCATGACGTTGCAAAAACAATACTTGTCCTTTATTTCCGGCCCCAGGTGTGGTTAAATCTCTTTCTCACAGGATGTATAACGCTGCTCGCGTTGTGAAGCGTGGTGGCGGAACGCATGCTAAGGAGATGCTGTTAGATCATCTGCTGTCTTTCTGCTGCTGCTGCTGTCACGCTGCCTGTCAATCATTTTAAAGCTTGTACAGCACCTGTCCTTTTGCCACTTCGTGTCTCTGCCGCTCGCGTTGTGAAGGGGGGGGGGTTGCTGAACACATGCTAAGGAGAAGCGATCGTCGGAACATCTGCTGGCTTTCTGCTGCTAGTGAGCTGCATGTTTTGCTTGTCGCTTGTCATTGTTTTAAGAGCTGGGAGCAAGTTAAAGTGTCTCTCGTGGGACTTCACATTGTTTTCTGAGAAGATCATGTCTCGTCTCCCTTGTCTCCCTGCCAAAGATGTTTTTTATAATAGAGAGATATTTCATTATATTCTCATATTTTTGTGCATGCTTGATTTGAACTTCTGTTTGTAGGTTTCGCATTTTCAAAAAAACTCTAACCATGCTTTAAGTTTAACCTGCTTTATTACAGTTGACTGTGACTTTTAATTCTCACTCTCTCCAGCATAAGACTACAGGTTCAGTCATTGATAGTTTTTGGAGGGTCTTAATGTGCTGGAGCTGCTATTGTGATCAAGGCATATATATATACATTGCCTAGTGGGGACCCAAAAATTCCTAGAAACTAGTTCTTGAATATGCCGCTTTTATTGCTTGTCTACACTCTTCTTAATCAGTCCGTTGAGTGGCATTGTGCTGAGTTGATCTGGCATTTATTCTTCAATCATACACATGACTTGGGCAATTTGTTTTCTCCAAACCACTATGACATATTTTCAAGAGACAATGATTATATTTTTCGACATTCATAAAGATTTTGTTCCCTTTCTGTAACTCTCTATCCTCTATCTCGAGACCTGTGGCATTACTATATGCTTGTCTAACGAGACCTCAATCAACCTTTACCAATTTTCTTTGTTTAGCAGAGGGACCTTCCCTTAACACTCCCACTTTCTTGGAAATCTATTTTTAGCAGTATTTTATTTTCATCTAAGAACAACCAGTCTTCAAAACATTCAATTTAGGATTTCTCATTCCACTTATTCTGCTCCAAGATAGTATTTTACTATCGATTCGTCCATTGATCCCTATTGCCAGATGAGCATCCTAGGTAATTTTTTACACTTTTTGGGAGTGCTCTTCAGTCTCAACTTTGTGGTTGTCTGTCATTAAATTTCTCTCTACAGTTTTTCACATTAATATATTTTAGTAGAGTACAGTATTTTGTTTTTGTTTAACTTGACTTGCACTGGTCATGTGTAACATTGTATATGTACTATTTGTGTAAATGCTGCAACACAGTACTGGGAACATTATTTCATGCCACTTGTCACACACATGTGCATGGAGGACAGTTTACAGGCTCAAATACCTTCCTGTCACACCAGTTCCTGTTCTGTCTGCCCTGACTCCACCTCTTCCTCCTAACCATCATATTTATAGAGTAAACTCAACCTGCTTGTCAGTTCAGTTGTGTTTATGTAAAGACGTGTTTCTTTTCTTTTGCTGAATTTTCAGTATTCTGGGTGGCCAGCCCCATACCTTTTTCCATCTGTTGCCTAATGTTTTACCACATTGGTGTAGTCGGGAGGATTTTTGGCCCCAAGATGACCTAGGAGCAGGACCTGATCTTAACATTAGCCAAGCAAAAGAGTTAGTAGTGGTGCCAAAGAGCCTCTAAGAGCAGTAATCATTCAGAGGGAGGATATGGAAGTGGTGCAGAGCTACAAGTACTTGGGGGTTCAAATAAACAGCAAACAGGACTGGTTTGACAACACAGTGGCACTGTACAAAAGGACCAAAGCAGCCTGTACTTCATGATGAGACTCAGACCTTTTGATGTATGCAGTAAGCTGCTGGAGATGTTCTACAAGTGCCTAGTAACCAGTGTATTATACTATGCTGTAGTCTGCTGTGGAAGCAAGTTCACACAAAAGACACAAAATACGTGAACAGACTTATCGGGAAAGTCTGCTCCATCATAGAGCTACCCCAGAACACAATGGAAGTTGCTGTGGAAAAGATGATGACAGCAAAATTTGTTACTGTCATGAATATCTCCTTCAGGAGGTGGTCTTTTGGAAAACCTTTTAGCCACAGGCTTATTCCTCCACTGTGGCGTGCTAAGAATTTATCTTATCTATCTATCTATCTATCTATCTATCTATCTATCTATCTATCTATCTATCTATCTATCTATCTATCTATCTATCTATCTATCTATCTAGCAGAGTGCATGCTGGGGTAGCTTGAAGTTACAAATCAGTCTAATATGCATGTCTTCAAACTGAGGGAAGAACCCAGACTACGTGAAGACTATGTGGACACGGGTTGAATGTACCAGGTCTACACAGCAGGGCTAATCAGAGGGTGTGCCCATAATGGACTTTTGCTCCTTTCAGGTTTGTTTCTGGACTTATACCTGATGCTGCTAAGATGGGTTTCAACCCTCTGTAGCACCCTTTTTTTTTAAATACTGTAGATGGATTTGGAAAACAAATGAATGACTGAATGAAAATAAGCGTGGTGAGCTCATTCAGAGCTATGCTGTGAAAGTTTTCTTGTAGGATTGATGAAGGTCTTTAATTCTCTGAAGGAGATGTGCTCTGTACTTACGAAAGATTATGATGTTGTGTGTTTTTCTGAGTGGATAATTTGTTAGTTACGTTTATTTTGTGGATTTCACTTGAGTGTCCATACCAATTATAAAGACTCCATAAACCATGTATGTGAACAGCTCTACAATTTAAAATATAGTGCCTTAACTTAAAGTCTTTTGTAGGCACATACACGAAGTCTGAGTGTTTTCCAACAAAGTAAAAATATAGCCTTGTTACCCAGAGTTCTTTCACAAGCTTTATGACTCAGGCTATGAGTTCCTGCCTGCTCTGAGTGGGGGGCTAATTTAATAAAGTACCGGTTATATTTGTATCCCGTGATTAATGTGCTGTTTGGTATGAGAAGGTGGCAAAATAGAGACAAATAGATGTTTTCTCCAGGGATCTGAGCTGAGGCCAGCACAATTTGTGACACCATGACTAACTGTGCCTTAAGAGGCCAGAAGCCCTTTGGGTGTAACTATCATGAATCCCATGGGTGTGGAGGAGGAACAGTAGGCAGCCTCTGGGATGCCTTTCCCAAGCGATAAACAGCTGCCTGCCGCACCTAAGATAAGAACCTGTGGCCTGTGCCTAAAGATCAAAAGTAACTAAAGACAACCTACAGTATGTGCAGAACGAGGCATAAGGAGGCCAGATGTCAAGAAACTGAATATGCTGCTCTGCTGCCATGCAGCTGGTATTGCTGTGTCTTTGGTTTGTTTAGACCCTTCAAAGTCTTTGCCTTCACAAAATGTGTGATTTAAATGGTAACAGTGGAAATATGCCTGCAATCATGAATGTAAATACAAATGTAGCAAGATGAAAATTAAGGTGTTACAGAAAATACTAATACATGGATGAACAGAGATGTAGAAATTGGTAAAAAAAAAATCTAGTAAAAATGTCCGAGTGCACAGTAAATTAAGATAAGCTGAAAGTGACTGTCAAACGCTGGTGACGAGAAAATTCAACAATCTTATTGATGTTTTCAACTTTATTTTAACCCCTGCATGAAAATGCAATAGTGTCTTTGCTAATTCAGTGAATGAGTGTAAATGAGGCTGGCATCACTGGTATGGGTTGATGCGAGGGTAATCTGATGGACTGATGCCTGGTCCAGGGTTGGTTCCTGCTTTGTTCTTAGTGATAGCTGCAGTGATAGCCACCAACACCCCACAACCCTGAGGTAGACATGCCATTCAGAAAATAGGTGGATGGTTTTATCTCTGCATACATTTGTTCCTTCGGTCTTATGTTATGTTAGATCCTGTTACACCAAACATCTTCTGCCTCCTTGCATTGTTAGCATTTCTCATCCACCATTTTAATCTTGTGTTTTATGAGGTTATTTCACCTTCTTATTACATTTTAATATACTATTCTGTCCCTTATCCACATACAGATGTGGACATTTTACAATATTAAAAACACATGCTGAGCAGTCTGTTAAGAATATTAAATCTATTCAGTCTTGGATTCCAGAGCTTCCAATATCCGTGGTGTCACTTCTAATGGACGGGAAGAGTGGCTTAGCTATTTAGCAGTGGCACCAAGTGCTTGTTATGGTTCAACCAGAGTTTATTCCTTGGCTTGTGTGTATTTTCTGTTTAACTGCTGCTTTTGAATTATTATTTTTCAACTTTCTGTATAATTCCTGTTGGGTTTGGCTATCGTTTAATATTTCTGTACTGTGTTTTTAAATGTTCTGCCATTCTGGATGCTTGTGTGCAAAACCATAAGAGGTGGGGCCACCCTGACGGCATGGCTGAAGGACCTTCCTCAGCCTAATATTTTTAAGCTTGAGGAGTGTATCCTTCAGGGGTTCATTAAAGTGCTTAGGGGGCAATTGCAAGTATCTCATTTTTCTGGTTTGTTTGGATTTGTTCTGCTTCTGTTCTTGTTTTTGATGGTTGGATCATGTAACAGACTTGTTTGCTCTGGATAGCCTTTTAAGCTGGGTATACACTATGCTATTTTGGCACAATTGCAAGCCTGATGTGCAGCCCCTCACAGATTTTTGGAGTTGGGCAAATTTTAGATGATTTGTATTTTATTTAATTTTGTTTAAAATGTCTTAGAAACATTTGCTGGAAAAACATAAAATAAACACACACAACATTAAATTATACAAATATGTACCTCTAATTCTCTCTATAGAATAGACAGAGTGTATTGTCTGTACCTTAATAACTATTCATATGTCCAGTTATGCCTTTTTCTTTTATTTGTAGTTTCAGAGCACAGAGCAACACGAGTCAGCAACACAGCTCTTTTCTTTGTTGACTTTTTGAGAACCCTGTGACCATATTGGTTTTTGTACAGATAATGTCAATGGGTTAAACTGTCCATTGGGATCATGTACATGAATAGTTTTAGCACCAACGTCATAGCATGTCAGTCAGACCAAATGTATTTGTATAGTTTAAGCACATATTATAAAGGTCTGTTATACCTTCATTGTTATCACTCTTTAATTTAATATTGTTCTTTATCTGTATGCTGCTGCTGGAGTATATGAATTTCCCCGTGGGATTAATAAAGTATCTATCTATCTATCTATCTATCTATCTATCTATCTATCTATCTATCTATCTATCTATCTATCTATCTATCTATCTATCTATCTATCTATCTATCTATCTATCTATCTACAGTATCTCATATAACACTGGTGATTCTATCAGGCAGTGTGAGTAGTCGCTTGATCACAATTTCTGGAAATCTCAGTGCATGTCTGGCCTTAGGCAAATCCTTGTGGCCTTACATTTTCACCTATTCACCTTTGTGCTTCTTTTTGTTACTTTCACATAAATATCTGTATTCATAAACATTGGCATTTGCTTTATCCTTAAGCCAGATGTTTTTTGTATGAGTTACCCTCTCCTTTGAAGGGTATTTTTGAAGTTTTGGGCCATTACAGTATATTTCAAAATCTAAAGTCAGAGTCCTATTTTAGACCTGTGCAGGCCAAAACCTGCCAATGGGGTTTGGGGTAAGACTGTCTGGGGAGAGGCCTAGAGATTGTTTCATTTAAGAACCTTGCATACGTTTGTTATTGGGAATCCACTATAAGAGCTAGCCCGGCCACAGACCGACACGACACCACAATGTCGACAACACACATTTATTCCACTACTATTTACAAAACTATTTACAGTTTGCTCTAGTATATTCAGTGACATGCATTTGTTAAATGCCGCAACTGGCTATAGTCGGTTCCCAGTTCAATTTGCCAACACGCCAGAGCTGAGTATAGTCAGTGCCATACTTTCATTGAACAGCCAGCTCATGACCACTGCCGACCCCTAGCGAATCACCATCACTGTCCATCGGATTCAGCCGCTGCACTAGACTAGCCTGCAAGCTTCAGCGCTGGGCCTCTGTCTGCTTGTGTGCAGCCAGTTCCAGCGCAGTTGGCTCACTGATTTACTGAATTTCATCAATGGGGTCAGTTGTACCTTGTGCATATAATAATAGATTGTTGCAGCAGTTTTTTTTATAGTTTTTACAGTTCATTGGCAGTGTGTAAAATGATTAGTGATGCAGTAATTGTGATTATCTTTGCATGAAAAATATAGGTGTTCCATTAAAATTTCACTTTTTCTTGGTGAATTGTGACGTTTCCTTAAAAAGTGCAGCAAAAAAGAATTTGACGTTCAGGGTGCATTAACCCCACCAAGTATGGGGCAATTTAATGGTTAATATTGGCATGCTTGTGTTCTTTTGTAAATGCCTAACAGACAAAATTAAAGTGAAAATGGCTACTCGGTAGCTCTAAACAAGGTATTCTAGACTAAAGTGTCAAGTCTTCAGCCTGGATTTAAAAGCTGAGATCAAATGGGACAGCTGTTATATAAGCAGGCAGATCATGATACAGCTTGGTTTTCTGGTAGCTAAAAACTTGACTTCCCGCTCTTATTTTACTAATCTTTATGATCCTTAAAGGACCGGCATCATGAGATTGTAATATGTACTCTGGTATGTATGTATTAATAAATAGAGATAAGTATGAAAGGCTGGGCCTTTTAAAGTTTGACGGGTTAAAACAAACATTTTGAAATCATCATAAAATTTAACTAAAAACCAGTGTAATGACACAAGAATAGGAGTAACATGGTCACACTTCCTATCAATTCTTGAAACAACATTTTGAACACACTGAAAGTTACAAATAGAATGGTTTTAGCAGCTTTTGAGTTATTCATTGGTGTACATTTCTAATAGAAACAAATGTATCAATTAAGTGTATCCCCTATCCTTTCAAAATGTGAGGAAAGTTCAAAAGTATAAGATACAGTCAAAATTTAACATAAAATATAAATAGATGCAAAATCTTGTTTATTTCAAAATTAAGGAAAAAAGAGTGCAGAGCTAGACCATGACAGTATTACTAACTGAGCAAAGAGTCAGCAGATAGGTCAAATGGTTTCAAACAACTGGTAAGTATCTTGCTTCAGCCAGGGTGTGCTCCCTAACTTATAGTTATTTTTAAATATTTTGTCATCTTCATTGATTCTGATACATACATTTTTATATGTTTTTATTAATTATGCAAATGTACTTAATGCTTTTCTGTTAATTTATCATTTTTTTCTTTGCATTGTGTGTTTTCCTGTGTTCCTTGTATTCTGTGTGTGGAACCCCAAAGGCAGGGCCACTCTGGCCACTCAACCTATATATTGGGAGGCTGGGGAATGGATCTTTAAGTGATTCACGGTCGTCTAAAGTGTTCATGTAATTTTGAGTATCAGTTTTTTGGGGTTTCAATGCATTGCTTTAACTTTTGACTGCCAATAATTAGACTCATTTTGGAATTTGTTTTCTGGGAGTTGCCTTTTTAGGCCAGCCCTATTTACCTTCTTTTTTGCCTTTTTTTGACATTTTATTGTTATTTTTGTTAAACCCAGATAAATTCCTTCAATTATAAAGATTTCATGTGGAACTTGTTCTCTCACACCAGAGTTATTACAGTCCCTCTCCCATTTACTGTATGTGTATTTTTGTATATTTAAGTACATTTAAAGAAGTATTTTGATCTTTTGAATCCATCACTCCTTTAGGGCCCGTGCATGCTGAACCTTGACTTTAAAGTTTGGGTCAGATTGCTTGGGTTGAGGCCATTCTTTAGACATGTCAGTGAAAATTTGAGCCTAATTTGTGGTAGTTTTAGAGGCTTCACACCCTTTTTGTTTGTCAAATCATAACAGTAGGTAATTGTAGGTGATACCAAAGATGTGGTAATGGACAGATCTGAGGATAGGCACAAGGAAGGTCTAGCATAACTAAAGAAAAATACAAACTTGAGTAGTGGTGATCTTTATGGACACTTTTACTAAAAATCAGAAAGTTAATACAGTAGCTATATGCCTGTATTCCTCCAACTTTTTGCTCTTATTCTGTTGGGCATTAATGCTAGCAGTCTTTTAGGACCTAGTTTGAAACATTCATAAAGTGTTAACCTTAAACAGTATTTTTTACCTGTGATTTAATTGGGGTAGTTGTGAAATTAACCATGTCTTTTTCTACCCCCAACCGAGTTTGCTGATTTTCCTCTTACTCCCCTAATTGGCCTCATTTTGTAAACCAGTGTTAGTTAAATGTATACAATTCATGCCAGCAATCCTAGATACTGGATGGGGTACTAGTCTGTGTATTGATCATCTGATATTGAATCAATGCACAACAATCTCATATAACCCATTCCAACCGGCAAAACCTGTTATATTCACTATATAATCTAAATGCCTCATGACAACATTGCCCATCTTCTTAATTCTCAGAGAGAACTACATGGGATAACACTGCCATCCCCATGAGGGATAGCCATAATGGCCATACCTAATTTCTGGCAAATCCAGTATTAAGCCATGGTTGCACTTACTTTTTAAACCCTCATCTACTCCACCATTTTTTTTTTTTTTTTTTTTTTTTTTTATTTATTTATTAATTTTATTACAATCAATACATAGCAATAAAGTTTTTACAAAAAAAAAGAATTATGCTAAGAACAGATCGATCCCCACCCTTGAGAGAGAGAGCAAGCCAAACGTGTAAAATTTAAGGCTTTTAAAAATACCTAAATCAACAAATTCTCTGTGCTTTATAAAATCATTTCAAAATATTACTGATTAGATCCTGCCATGTTTTGAAAAAAGTCTGCACAGATCCTCTAACTGAGTATTTGATTTTTTCCAATTTAAAAGAGGAGAGTTTGGGTTCTTCCAGTTTATCAGAATAAGTCTGCGTGCCAACAGTGTAGTGAATGCAATCACAGTTTGTTTGTCTTTCTCCACTTTAAGACCCTCTGGAAGAACCCCAAACACAGCTGTTAATGGGTTAGGAGGGATTGTGAGTCCAAGACTGTCTGAGAGGTAATTAAAATTTTTGTCCAGAATAATGTTAATTTGGAGCAGGCCCAGAACATGTGACCTAGTGAGGCTGGGGCTTGGTTGCAACGTTCGCAGGTTGGATCATGCCCTGGAAACATTTTGGAGAGTTTTAGTCGAGACAGATGTGCTCGATATATAATTTTGAGTTGTATAATTGTATGCTTTGCGCATATGGAGCTTGAGTGAATTCTCTGCATTGCTACTTTCCACTCCTTTTCTGATATATTAATTGAGAGGTCATTTTCCCAGTGTCCTCTTGGATCTTTGAAAGGGAGGATTGTAAAAGGATTTTATATATTGTAGAGATGGAGTCTAACTCCTTGAAATTGAGCAATAATTTTTCCAGCGTGGATGAGGGTGCAAGATGAGGAAAATCTGGAAGGTTCTGTTTAACAAAGTTCCTGATTTGAAGATAGTGAAAGAAATTTGTAGCTGGAATGTTAAATTTGGAACGTAATTGTTCATAGGATGCAAAGACGTTGTCTATATAAAGGTCTCTAAGCAAGTTAATTCCAAATTTTTTCCAGATATTAAAAACTGCATATGTTTGTGAGGGTTGAAAGAGGTGGTTCTTTTGCAGGGGTGCCACAGAAAGAAGCTTCTCCGTCTTAAAATGCTTTCTACATTGGTTCCAGATTCTAAGTGAGTGGAGCACAATTGGGTTATTAGTGTATTGCCGTCACCATTTTTAACTATGGGGAGCCAAGGCCTCTCTCAGCAAAACTGCATAGAAGGCAAAAGAACACTTGAATGAAGCAGAAGCTCAGTTCATGACACCCTTCCACAATGGGATACTTTACTGTGGCCAGCTAACTTAATGCACTTACTCATGGGCTGTGGAAGGAAAGCAAACACAAAAGCAAGGCAAGAACATAATGACCAGGCTGGGATTCCAACCCAAAACTCTGAAGCTCTGAGACAACAGATCCAATGAGTTTGTCACAATGATGTCCCAAGAACTTATTACTTTTTATTAAATAAATAATAACAAACTGAAATGTTGTAATGTTATACATTTGATAGCATTAAAACTTATATCAGATTTCCATATTTTCACATGCATTAAAATACATAATACTTTTCAAGGGGGTACTTATTTTCTCACAGTTACAAGCAAACTCTGTCCTCTCCTTCTATCAACCCAACTCTAGTCCTTCCCTATGTGTCTGACAGTTGATTCGGTGATATTCCTGGGTACCTGCCCTGTGTTATGCCCTATGTCAGTGTTTCCCAGCCCTTTTTTCTGTAGTCGCACATTTTTGTAAACAAAATCATCCCAAAGCACACCACTATCTTACTAATCACAAACACGTTATATCTCATACACTTGCTCATCTGCCCAAAGGGCTGGGACTATCAGAGAAGCCAGTAAAAAATCAGCACCAAGATCAGCATTCACCGAAATAGCACTTAGTGAGCATTTTGCTGGCTTCTCCAAGAGGCTTCGCCATTTTTCCTGCCCCTCTCTGCCTCAGAGTCAGGTGTTATACTCCCTTTTGAAAAGCACTTTGAGGCATGCTGACGACCAAACATCCAAGCCAGATGGACTCTAGCAGCTTGGAGACCCATCAGAAGTGTTCTAAGTGCTGTGTCTGCAACATAGCAATCATGGAGCTGCTTTTATGCCAGCTTCTCCAGGTAGACCTATCCTCCTCAGACAGGTCTTGATGACCTGCAGAGCTGGTCCCTCTCGGGTTCACACGGAAGTGCACTACATTATTATTTGCATGGCATGCCGGGTAGATCTCATAGCACATCACTGTGCCATGGCACACTGGTTGAAAGACACTGCCCTATGTCTGTCTGTTGCTAATTTTATTTATTAATGAGAGAGTTGTATACAAAGAGAACACCAGATCTCAAGCAAATACACAATTGTTTCTGGATGTCGTGGTCAAAACTCTGGCAGATAACTGAGTTTTTCACTTCAGGGTCACACATTGAATGAGTTGTATTACATTTACATTTTAGTCACATGATATACTACCTTTGTACAGCTTAGAAGAGAAAACATCTGGGTAACGCCTCTAGAGACGGACTTCCATTTAGTCTGTGGTGTCCCTTTGAGTCTAGATCTGACCCCTCTCTGTGTGTTGCTTCAGAGCCATCAGTGGCTGCTGGCAAGACATCTACAGCTCAGCGGCTTGTTAATTTCTATCCTCCACTCTCCAAAAAAAAAATGTTTATAGTTATGTTTACAGCTGAATGCAGAAAGGGAAAAGAAAGCAATGTGGCTAAAAGTGAGGCTCCCTAACAGCAAACTTCAGCATGCATTGTCAGATGAGGCATAATAAAAATTAACAATCTAAACAAATGTAAAGGGGTCCTCAATAACAGTCTGAGTGAACTGTACATGTGATTGACACTCGTGGTGGTGAATGGCAGGAAGCAGGGAGCGGCAGAACATTTTTAAGGGTCATAGGCTTTGTGAACTTGAGGTACTTTCCAGCTCTCTTTGGGAGTTGAAGTGTGGAAAGTGTGCCAAAGAGAACAATGGGAAGCTCATCAGGGGGTATTTTACAATCCATGGACTGCGGTGGTGTACTCCAAAATGAGCACGGTCAGCCCTGAAAATACACCAACAAGCCTGAGTCAAAATGGAGATGTCTGTTTAGAATAGGCATTTTTTTAGAACATTAAAAAAACTTTTGATGAGAACAGACCATTTAGTCCAGCAAAGCTTGCCAATATCTACCTAACACCTCCAAAACAATCAAGTTGAGTTTCTAAGGTCCCTAAAGTCCAACTGTACATCACACTGCTCTCTTTGTGAAGGAAAATACCGTAACTGAGGCCCCTGGGTTCTTTATGAATTATTTTCAAAATAATCGACTTGATACACTGTATTAATTCCTTTCATAATTTTAAACACTTCAATCATGTAACCCCTCAATCTCCACTGGCTTCAACTGAACTGAACTCCTTTAGTCTTTGCTCATAACTCTCTTATAATCCCCTGCAGTCCTGGAATCAGCCTAGTTTCTCTCCTTTGGACTTTTTCTAGCGCTACTATGTCTTTTTTGTATTATGGAGACTAAAACTGCAGTACTACAGGTGAGGCTTCATTATAAAGCTTAAACATAACCTCCTTTGACTTGTATTCCATCCATCATTCTAAATAACCTTTGTGCTAATGTTTTTAATGCTTTCCGAAGAATGCCTGAAGGCTGATAGTCTCATTTATGCTGTGAATGAATGACACTGATTTTTCAAATTAAAGTTCTACAGAGAGTTGTACTTTATATGATATGGAGGGCCTTTTGAAGAGCTCCAGTCCGATTCTTTTAATATATTTGCAGGCATTCCTTTGGGCACAGTAGCATGTGCTCAGCTACTGAGTGTGCTGGCCAGCTTGTTTTGGTCAGCATGGTGCCATATCTGATCAATGATCTGTGGCAGCATTTTTGAGCACTTTTGCAAATGTGCTGTGTGCCAAAGAATTGTCAGCGCAAAGGTTTGCTGGTGTGTTTTATCCACTGCAGGCTCAGAATTTATAAACAAATTGATCTGGGGTGTATTTATTTATGTTGAGTAATGTACCGCCCACATGCCTCATCAGAGGAAGGGCTGAGAATTTTGTTTCAAGACTTTTTCTGCATGGTCTTTTTATGCACAAAGTGAATGACAATGTCCCTGATGTCTATATCAGAGTGTAATGGAGGCAAGTACAACCTCTGGGGAACAAAGCTGAATACATAGATGGCCCCTTGGGTCTGTGGGTAGTGTTGACACAACAAATCCAAAGTGACAAAGCTTCCATCAGTTCTGCATGTTAGTCCTTCATCAGGTGATGTAAGCAGACCACCTGGGAGCACAAGGTAGCTATCATACCAGAGTGTAAGGAGAGTGGGCAGCAGAACAAACAAAGCCAGACACATCTCACCATGTCATCCAGGCTCCAGTTGTTTCAAAGTTGCCACTTCTTAATACACATCAAAGATTTTAGTGGCACAATGGTTAACTTTGTTTCTTCACAAGGTACAAATCCCCTTAAGGAATCAAGACTGCAGCACCAAACTGTTAAATACTGAAGAACTTCTTCTTCTTTCGGCTGCTCCCGTTATGAGTTGCCACAGCAGATCATCTGTTTCCATATCTTCCTGTCCTCTGCATCTTGTTCTGTTACACCCATCACCTGCATGTTCTCTCTCATCACATCCATTCTCTTAGGCTTTCATCTTTTCCACTTCCCTGGCAGCTCTATTCTTAGTATCCTTCTCCCAATATACTCAGCATCTCTCTTCTGTACATGTCCAAGCCAACGCAATCTTGCCTCTCTGACTTTGTCTCCCAATTGTCCAACTTGAGCTGACCCTCTAATGTACTCATTTCTAATCCTATCCATCCTCATGACACCCAGTGCAAATCTTAGCATCTTTAACTCTGCTACCAGTTATATCTCCTGCTTTCTGGTCAGTGCCACTCGTATAACAAAGTTGGTCTCACTACCGTCCTGTAGACCTTTTCTTTCACTCTTGATGATTACTCCTGACACTCTTCTCCACCCATTCCACCCTGCCTGCACTCTCTTTTTCACCTCTCTTCCACAATCCCCATTACTCTGTACTGTTAATCCCAAGTATTTAAACTCACCCACCTTCACCAACTCTACTCCTTGCATCCTCACCATTCCACTGACCTCTCTCTCATTTACACACATGTATTCTGTCTTATTCCTACTGACCTTCATTCCTCTCCTCTCTAGAGCGTATCTCCATCTCTCCTGGGTCTCCTCAACCTGCTCCCTGCTATTGTGACAGATCACAATGATTCAGTTCAACTAAAACTTCTTATATGCAACCCCAAAAAAGGTCCTCTCCCAAAGTCTCCCAGAGCTTCAGTCCAAAACTTTGGTCATACTAGCTAATGAAGAAGTTGACTGTGGGAGTGTGTTTAACACTGCTGCAGAGTGCTGGGTTCAAATCCCAGCTTGGACATTTGCCTCTGTGCAGTTTGTATGTTCTACCTCTATCTGATTGGGGTTTCAGTCTTGCCACTCCATTTTTCATTCCACATCCCTAAGATATCCAGGTTCAGACTGTGAACTGTGGCAACTGTGAACTGGTTGAATGGGTGCTCCACCTGAGGTTGGTTACCATCTTGAACCCAATGCTGCTGGACAATCTCCCTGCAATCCCTGGAGGGATAATTGACACCCAGTGCTACAACATGTCAGCACTGTAAATGACTGATTCTGTAAAGCTACAAAGAATCGTATTATAGTAATATCTTACCTTAATCAACCAATACAGGCCAACACCTGTCACTAGGTACATATATTAGAAAACATACCTGGAGAAGAAATAATAATAATAATAATAAATAAATCAGTTGTCGTACATTACATTACAGAGGGTTCTGTCTTCTTTTCTCTCCTCACAAACATATTATTTATATCTTCATTTGGGTCCTTCACTTTTTCTGATTTATATTAATAATGTAGATATCAGAACTGTTAGTAAACTTGTGAAATTCGCATACTAAAATTGGAAGGATGGCAGATACTGAGGAGGCAGCACAAATAATTCAAAAAGACATAGACAACCTTCAGAAAAAGGGCAAACACCTGGAAAATGCAGTTTAATATAGAAAAGTGCAATCCATCCATCCATTATCCAACCTGCTATATCCTAACACAGGGTCACAAGGGTCTGCTGGAGCCAATCCCAGCCAACACAGGGCGCAAGGCAGGAACAAATCCCCGGGCAGGGCGCCAGCCCACCGCAGTATGTGATTATGATATTATAATTTATTATACTCTTATAATATTATATAATTGGGCATTATGCTAAGACTATAAAATGTAATAGTGAGGCCACATCTGCAGTACTGTGTGCAGTTCCGGTCACCATGCTACAAGGAAGACATGGCAGCACTTGTGCAGAGGAGAGCGACTAGCTGAATCCCAGGACTGAAGGACATGTCGTACTGTGACAGACTCAGAGAATTAAACAGTGTGGAGACTGCTTGGGGACCCAATGCAGGTAAAATCCTCAAAGATATTGATAAAGTATATCCAATAGAATTCTTTCAGCTTAAGGGTGAATCCCATACTCAGAAACATTGGTGGAACTTAAGAGGCAGTCTATTTTAGATAGAAGCCAGGAACCACTTCTTTACACAAAGTGTTGTGAGAATGTGGAACAAACTACTCAGACATCTAGTTGAAGCAGCTGAAGCAACCTTTAAGAAGTATGTGAATATGATTTTGAAACACCTTAACTATTAGCTAAACAGATGAGCTTGGTGGACTGTATGGTCTTTTCTTGTTTGTCAAATGTCTTATTTTCTTATTAACGTCCAAGTTATTAGTCAGTTGGTCATTTAAAAAGAGTGCCTTCGAGCATCTAGGTGGTTTAAATTTCAAGAGGGCCCCCTGCCACTTGAGCCCTTGTGCCTGGACACTATAGGCCCATCTGGGGATCCATATATGGGTTCTCTACTTATGAATTTGGCTAACACAACTAGCCAAGTGTGATGGGCTGCCATTCTGCTCTTCATCCTAACGTCTTGGTGACCACACTACAGAAACCAGCTTTCAAGTGTCTCAGTGATTGCTTTACAGGGTTATCACAAAGAGTGGCGGTGAGCCTTTTATGTAACTATCACCTTCCCATCCTTCCTGACTCTTTTCTATTCCAGAAATAGGATTTAAAAATTACTTTGGGAATTGCTGGTTCTTCTTTAGAAGTGCAAACAAGGAAATGCCTAAACTATTCAGGTGGTTAGTTTGGCTGTCTCAAGTTCTACATGAAAGAGCCTATATAAAATAATTCAGCAAAATAATTAGGAGACCAGGAGAAGCCACAATGAACAGCACGTAAAAACCTTAAAGCACAGATCATGGAAGATAATGCCATAAGACTAAGGCAAATGTTTTACATGAAAATAAGCACAAAATGAAACTATAAGAATATTGAAGAAATTAGAAAAAAAATGGCTTAGAGTCAGTAGCAAGTGAGCAACAGAAGCCTACTTATAAATGTTATAATGGTCAATGAGTGGCAAGGCTAAGGACTTGGTCAGACACCAGTCAGAACATTTTAAGCTTGGAATGCATGTGGAATGGCAGTTTGCCTGCTTCTGTGCCATTTAGTGTGTGTGACTTCAAACTTGTTCAAACAAGGACTCTCAAACCACAGCAAGTGCTGCTTGTTTCATTGGGTGGCAATAATGTTTATGAAATGTCCTGCAGACCTATCTATGTATAGAGGTTTGATGAGTATCCATTACTGCTTTGAGTTATATTCCTCTCTGATATTGTTATATATTCCATCCATCCATCCATCCATCTGTTTTCAAACTTGTACTGTATATCCAATCTAGAATTGCATGGAGGCAGTGAGTATCCTGGTGGCACATACACACAGCCACCCTCACATAGAGTTGCTTGTTACCTTTCAATGCATGGAAGTAAAACTGTGAAAACATACAAACTCCATTTAGAGGCACCATTTGAATTTTTACTTCTGACACAATGCGTGACCCCCCGCAAGTCACATAACCTCCCGGTACTACAATTGTTAAAAATACACATACAATACAATACAATACAATTTATTTTGTATAGCCCAAAATCACACAAGAAGTGCTGCAATGGGCTTTAACAGGTCCTGCCTCTTGACAGCTCCCCAGCCTTGACTCTCTAAGAAGACAAGGAAAAACTCCCAAAAAAAAAACCTTGTAGAAAAAAATGAAAGAAACCTTGGGAAAGGCAGATCAAAGAGAGACCCCTTTCTTGGTTGGTTGGGTTTGCAATGGGTGTCAATAAAGGGGGGTAAATACAATACAATGCAGAGAACAGAACACAAGTAATTCTCAATACAATATAATTGTGCAATAGAAATATTACAAGTACAGAGAAGAATTCCACAGTACATGATATGCTGTATAAGGGAATGTACCCAGCAATGGACTTCTAAGCTGCTCCAGGTTGCTTCTTGGGGAACTTCCCTTTCTATGAGTGCTGTTGAGATAGGCTTTGTTCCATGTGACCCATAACTGAACAAAAATTGTACAGGAAATAGATAAATATATCAGTGAGTGACATGAGCCTGTGGTGCTAGGCCTCCTTAGATTGCAATACACATACAATGCCCTCCATAATATTTGGGACAAAGGCACATTTTTCCTTGATTTCTCCCTCTACTCCACAGTTTAAAATTACAAATCAAACAACACAAGATGTGACTGAAGTGAATATTGCGGACTTTAATTTAAAGGGATTTGCATACATTTCGGTCACACAAAGTAGAAATAATCATACTTTTTCTACATGATTCCCACTCACAGGGCACCATCATGTTTGGGACAATTGTTTGTGATTCCTCAGGTGTGTTTCATTGCTTTATAAAATACCTCAGCTTGCTTCTACCTGTTGGAGACTGTAGTAGCCATTGTTCAACATGAGGACAAGAACTGGGCCAATGAAAGTCAAAGAAGCCATTATGAGGCTAAAGAACAAAAATAAAACCATTACAGACATCAGTAAAATCTTAGAATTACTGAAATTAACTGTCTGGAATATCATTAAGAGAAAGAATGCACTGGTGAGCTCAATAATCAAAAAGGCACTAGTAGGCCAAGGAAGACCTCCACCGCTGAGGACAGAAGAATCCTCACTATGATGAAGAAAAAGCCTCAAACACCTGTCTGACAGATCAGAGACAGTCTTCAGAAGGCAGATTTGTGTGTGTCAGAGATAACTATCTGCAGAAGAATTTCATTAAAAGAAATACTGAGGCCCCAATGCAAGCTGCAAACCACTAGTTAACCACAATGGTCAGATTACATTTTGCAAAATTAGAACTTAAAAGAGCCTGCAGAATTCTGGTAAAAGGTTTTATGGGCAGATGAAACAAAGATGAACCTGTATCAGAGTGACGGCAAGAGCAAAGTGTGGAGATTTAAAGGTGCTGCCCAAGATTTAAAGCAGACCATCTCATCTGCTAAACATGGTGGTGGTGGTGTTATGGCTTGGGCATGTATGGTTGCCATAGGTCCTGGCACATTTCTCTTCATTGATGATGTCACTGTGGCGCAATGAATTCTGAGGTGTATAGAAACACCTTACTTGCTCAAGTTCCAGTAAACTCCTCCAAACTCATTGGATGGTACTTCATACTACTACAACAAGATAAATGAACCCAGACATACTGCTAAGGAAACACAGGAGGTTTTCAAAGCTAAAAAATAGAACATTCTTGAATGGCCATATGCATAGGATAAAACTTAAGGGTACAAGCCCCCAAAACAAGCAGGAGCTGAAAATGGTTGCGTTCACCTGGGAAAATCCTTAGCACCCGGTGATGTCTATGAATTGCTAACTTCAAGCAGTCACTGCAGGCAAAGATATGCGACAAAGTACTGAATATGACAGCTTTCATAGACCTGCCATTGCTATGTCCTTAAAATGTATAAAAAGTGTTGTCATTTCTACATGGTGAGACTGGAATATATGCAAATACACTTAAATGAAAGTCTGCAATGTGTACTTTAATCAGGTCTCAACTGTATGATTTATAATTTGAAACTGTGGAGCACAGGGGGTAAATTAAAGAAAAACGTATCTTTGTCCCAAACATTATTGGGGGCACTGTATCTGAAAATGGAGACACACAAATCCTGATGATTAGACATCCATTTTCCAAATCAGGTTAAACTAAGCTTAAGGTCATGGAGCTCAAACCTATTATGTCAGTACGGAGTCTGGGCAGGACGCTAATCTATTGGGGGGCACATTCGCATGCACATCCACACTCACAGCAAAGCAGTTTACAAGAGGCTAGGAAGAAAGCTCTTGCAGAATTTGGAGAAGGAACTAAGTCCAGAAACAAGAGTGAGGTTCAAATTTGAACTGCTGGAGCTGTGAAGCTGCAAAAACGTGTCCAAGTACAACCTGGCAATTAAAGATATACATGGAAATGAACTTGCAAATGTGAAAATATACATAAAAGAAGAACAAGAACATATGAAATATATGTGTGTGTCCATGTGATAGAGAGAGTCAATGGGTGCAAAGTACATTTTTCAAAAGGAATATGGGGTATGTGTGTACATTTACTGTTTTTGCATGCTGTGGGTGGTCTCATTCACACAAGGAGTGCTTCCACCTGTACGCATGTATGTGTGCTCACTTTGTGACAATTCGGCCGTTTGCATAAATGTGAGTAATTTGTGTTCCTTATGTGTCTGTGGGGCCATTGCATGAGAGAGTATACAAGTGCATTTTTTAGTGTTATTGATTTCCGTCAAAGTTTCAGCCAAATACTGGGCTTAATTAAAAATGTGAATGTAATACTGGATGTGAGTTAAAAGTTCATGATGTTAGGATGGGAAATGTGTGTTGCCGACTGGCAACTCCAGAGATCATTAACATCTAGTTTTGTAGACACAAACGGCCATGCATGGTTTTTGGACTGACCCCAGAAGACATTCCAAACATTCAATCCAAATTCTCAAAGCAGCATGAGCCAGAACTGCTTTAAGACTTTGACGCAGTGGGGTGGAGTGTGGAATGGTACTGACCACTAACCTTTTGAACCCTATGCCCTTTTAAGATAAACTTCAACAGAGACAAAGAAATATCTCTTGGTGACATTGCTTATCTTCTTTCCTTGATCAGGTGACACCCGCTCCAAGACTTGCTGGGCCTACAAAGAGCTTCCGGGGCTAATCGGCAAACTATATTTTTTTAATTCTAGTGGTGCAATGCCGTGCCTTATGTACTTTCTGGTGGATTGGCACCCTGTAGTAAATAACTTGTAACAGGATCCAGATGCTTTCTTCTTTTGGAGCAGATCTGCAGCATCAGAAGAGGCCAAGGCAGCCTCCACTTCTACATTCAGGAAGTCAACAACCATGCCCGTCTATTTCCGTGACAATATTTACCACAAACAAGAAGCCCTTGGAAGCTCCTTGAACGCATCTGTCAGCTCGACACCTGCAATTATGAGAAGGAACTCAAGAAGTGGTGACGGCTTTGGCTCTTGTAGTGCAGATCCCCGCAGACCTATTACTTCTCCCCCCGCACCTTTGAGATGAAGCACTGTTGCCAAGGTTGTTATGGCAAACACTCGTATAACAGGAGGCTAATTATGGCAACATTATGGGAAAAGGGGGCCGCTTGTAATACTTGTCTAAACTTAAAAAATAAACAAGCTGGTGTTAGCAGTGACTCAGTCCATACTTCAGGGGCCCAGCTTGCAGGACGCTGTGTTCACTTCCCTTAATAAAATTCAGTTGTCCGCTTTCCACAATATTTAGGCATCTCCTTTACTTTGTTTACTTCACAGCAGGATGTTGTGAATCTATTTGTTCACATGGATTCTGGACCAAGGACATTCCCCTAGTACAACCAGCTAAGGACACTGGATTTCTTGCTAGACACACTGCTCCCTAAGTGGCCGTGACAGCCTTTCGGGACTCTATGTGGCATAGTGGTACAGAGCTTCTCTTTAGAAATGCAAGGTTTAATTCCTGGCATGTGCAGACTGTTATTGGAAATTGCCATCTCCAAATTCAACTGAAGTCTTACACCAGGTAAAAATAAATCCAGCGGGTATTCTCAGGATTGAAGGCTCACCTAAAAGTGTGGATTATTCTTGTTCCTAGGATGATGTCAACCTGGGATAATTTTGTCTGGCCCCACTTTCAGAAGTAACACAACATTCTCACTAAGTTTCCTCCCACATCTCAAAAAAGTAAGTTTAATTGAATTAGCAGCGGATGATCCGGGTTTATGCTCTGGCTCCCCAGTTCCTTTATCTAAAGAGTAGGTAACTGAAACAAATAAATTTGCTTTATTGATGAATATTATATATAAGAGTTGAGTTGCTTAATGACACATCGCATTGCTTTACCAGCCGTAGCCTTTATTTTCATAAGCTTAGCAAATTGGAGGCAGTCGCTGACACACTCCCATTCAGGGAGGTCATCTAGTCTGACATGCCCTTAGAACTCACACCATCTAGTTTGCATCTCGCTCTGATAAAATCAAACAGGTTTGATTTGGTCTGTAGTCATATGGATGGGCTCTTAGCGCAGGAGAGCAGAAAACCAATGAACGCTTATCTGGAAGTATAATGCATACAATACAGTGATGAAGAATAAGAATTATGAGGGCTTGGGGCCTCACAACAAGAAAAGATTCTTGTCTGTCTGATGTCTAGTATTTTACATACCCTTGTCAGAATGCAAAAAATAAAAAAGACGGCCATGATTGTGGTTCAATTTTCTGTACTTGTTAACTCTTTCATATAGCAACAGCTTTTCAGGTAGCATGCTATTGGCTGTTACAAAAAGGGGCAAGTATGAATCTGCTGAAGGTTGGCATGCAGCTGGTACATTAGATATGCCAAGTGATTTTCATTCATTTAAAATGACATTGTCTGACGAAGAGGATAGCAACTGCAGTCGGCAAATATGACATGCCCCACAAGTGGAAATGGCATAATGGGACCTCAGCTTCAATGATTAAGGGGGATTTGCAAGTTCATATTACTGCTAATTTAAATCCCACTTTTGGCTCAATACATGTGACAATTTATGTACCTGGGCTTATATGACTATGCATTCCAATCTCAATTTGTTGTGTACTAGAAGTGAGGATCTTGGTGAAGATGATTCCAATAAAAGTCCTATAATAAAATAATAGTGTAATGAATTACTGTAAGAACCATCACTCAGCTAAATTCTAATGTAAATAACTTAAAATAGTGTTTCTCAGTCTTTTTGGCATTGTGACACCACTTTTTCCCACATAATTTGATTCGTGAGCCACCAAGAAGGGAGGTCCTCTTAGTAAATCGTGCACAATCATCAGAGTGATGGAAGTGAATTTAGGGGTATTGGCCGAGCGGTGACCCTCTATGTGACAAACTTGCGACCTACAGTGACCCACTATCAATATAATCAAAACTGCAAAACTGCAACCAAGTTGTCAAGTTTAATTGCTGCCTCTGATCCATTATGTAGAAAGACTGAACCAAATTGAACCACATTAAATTGAATTTGAAAACAGATTTCTGTAAAGAGGTCTTATTGGATTACAAATATCCATCCATCCATCTGTCCATCCATAATCATTCAGTGCATTGTTTTTTGAGCACCAGTCAAAGGAGACATTCAAGAGGAAGTCAAAGTAGTACCACTGCTCCTCCACATCAAAAGGAGCCAGTTGAGATGGTTCTGGAATTTGATTAAGATGCCTCCTGGATATCTCTCTGGAGAGAGATTTTAAGGAATGTCCAGCAAGGAAGAGACCTTGGAGCTGACCAGGACACACTGGAGAGAATATATGTCTTAGCTGGCCTGGGAGCATCTTGGGGTTGAAGAAGGTGTGTGAGGGGATTTGATTTGGTTGGGTGGGGCTTGGGGGGAATGTCTGGGCATAAAATGGGTGGAATTCCAAATATAAAGTTCAGGTCTCTATCGGCTTTGACATTTAGACACTCCCATCTTCCCCATTCTTCTCTGTCTGGTTGCATGCTGATTGTGAGTGAACAGCCTTTTTCAAGACCAGCCACTAATTTTCATTTGAAGTGAGATCTAGACACTGACTTGTCAATTCCAGGACATTCTCATTGTTGGTTTTAAGCCATTCCTGTGTAGCTTTGGCTTTATGCTTGGGGTTGTTGGATCGTTCTTGTAGACTGGATTAGGTTTTTCTCCAGATCTTTACTGTATTTTTGCTGCATTCATTTTACCCTTACAAGCCTTCCAGGGCCTGCTTCATAGAAGCATCCCCACAGCATGATGCTTCCACCACCATACTTCATGGTTTCTTCACATTTTGTGTTTTTGATAATGTACAGTATTCAAACAAAGGGTTTAGACTGATGGTCAAAAAGCTCATTCTGATCTTTTCAGAGCATAGATCCTTCTTCCAGCTGACTTCAGATTCTCCCGTGTGCTTTTGGCAAACTACCCATGTTGTCATGTACATTTTTAACAGTGACTTTCTCTTTGCTACTCTCCCATAAAGCTGCAACTGGTGAAGCACCTAGAAAACAGATGCTTCTTGTCCAGCCTCCATCACTGCAGCTTGAGCCTTGATCAGAGTTTCATGGGTCTCTGATCTCTTGGTGGAACCCCTCACTGGTCTTCTTCATGCACAATCATTCATTATTTTGGACCAGCTGTGCCATACTCTTTCCATTTCTTAATGTCGGAGTTAACTGGACTCCAAGAGATTTTCATTGATTTGGATTTTGTCTTGTCTCCATCTCATAACTTGTGCTTTTCAATCACCTTTTCACGGAGCTGCTTATAGTTTACTTTTGTGTTTTGTGTAGGTTAGGCCACCATATTGAATCACCAGAAGTTGGCCCTTCCATGTAAAGAGCATTTAGATTACAATCAACTGAAACCCCAGACAAGTGACCTCCACCAAACTAATTCTGGGACTTTTAACACCAACTGGTTGCAACAGTGAGGATTTAGATTTCTCATATTAAAGGAAGGTGTAATTACTGGATCAAATATTTGTTTTATACAGTATGTGTAATTAACTTAGACCACTTGACATTAACCTCCTTAACATTAGACCTAAGTGTCACTTGAGCAACGGTATAAACTCATCTTGCGTAAGTGTTAGACCTGAGGATTACTGGGGCTATAAAAGTGCCAACAGCATTAGTGCTGGCAACGGTGTAGGCATGTCTTGTACATGCATCAGACCCAAGCAATACCTGGGCAACAGCGTAGACGCGTCTCATCCTAGCCTCATAATGGCGTTTCATAAGAAATGCATCTCATCAGCGATGACGAAGTGAATCTGTTTGTAGTCAGTGAAATTGAAACGGTCTGTGAAACTGAAAGTGATTCTGGGAATCCGAAAGTGATTCTCGCGTCACTCGCACATATTTCGTTCATATTTTCATCACTATCCATCCATCCATTATCCAACCCACTACTACAGGGTCACGGGGGTCTGCTGGAGCCATTCCTAGCCAACACTAGGAATGGCCAGCCTACCACAGGGCACACACACACACACACAGGACAATTTAGGATTGCCAATGCGCCTAACTTGTATGTCTTTGGACTGTGAGAGGAAACCGGAGTACCCGGAGGAAGCCTACGCAGACACGGGGAGAACATACAAACTCCACGCAGGGAGGACCCGAGAAGCAAACCCGGGTCTCCTAACTGCGAGGCAGCAGTGCTACCACTGCACCACCGTGCCACCCTTTATCACTATTATTATTATTATTGGTATCATTATTATATTTTCTACACTTTGTACTTTTAGTGTTTTGCATGTTTTATAGTAGAGAGATGAGATTTAATAAAAATGTAATTTTTCATGCCAGGTTAAAAAGTCTTTTTCTGTTCATCAAAGTCAAAAAAGTCATATTAAATCCACTGTGATTCAGTGTTGTATAACAACAAAATGAGAAAACTTATAAGGGGGTGAATCCTTTTTATAGGCCATGTAAAGATTCAGCCATGGCACCTGGAAGACATGATCCACATACAACATCAGAGTAACAGCCTTTTGTCATTCTATTTTTTTTTTTAACTCTTCTTATTCTCCTATCATAAAACCCTGAAATTGTTTTTCTAAAACACATTAAAGCGCTGCATTTTCTTCATTAATTTCTTTCTCATTTCTTTACTTATTTGCCGAGTCTCTTACATTTTGCATTGCTTGTAATTATTGGTTTGAAATACACTATAAAACCTAATGTCAACTCTTCTCACTCAGTTCTTTTATTGATATTTCTTTATTTCTTTAAGTGATTCTTGAATTTATAAGAAATTCTCCTTCTGAATTTAAATGCAATAGTTTTGGAGTTCCACTCCACCAGAATATTAAATGCTGCCATCACAAGGACATCTACAGTACCTGACTCTCTTCAGGTTGTCCTTCCCCTTTCCAAAGACCAGCAAGTCAGGCTATAAATGCTTCTGTGCCAGTGGGCATGAGATGGCATTCCCATCTGTGGTTGCTCCTGTATGCTTTTGAAGCTGCTTGGACTAGCTCCGACACCAATGACACTAAACTGGGTTAAACAATCTTTGTTTTTGATGATCCTAAACACACTCGTACAGACTTGGATTCAAACCCTGTCTTAAATGGCCACAGTGCTGCTTTTTCAATCATGTTTCTCATTTCTAAATAACACAAGACTATTTATATTTTCTCCATGTCTAGGATTTGGCCAGATTTACAAATGCTGGTTGAGCATATTATTTAGTGCAGCTGTGTATAGCTTAATTAAATTAATGGTATTTTTAATTCTCCTAACAAAAAATAAATAAATAAATAAAAATAGCCACTTGCTCTTTCTATGTATACATGTGCTTTGCTGGGCATACATTTTCTGCTTTTGAAAAGATTAAACTATTTTGATCTGAGCTAGCATGTTAGTCAGCCAACACAAAAAGGAGGGCACACGTTAAATTTAATGGGAGGGTGGCTAAGGGGGGAAGAGAAAGAGACTATGTCTAATCTATGCTTTTAAATCTTATAATTATAAGTGTCAATGCAATAATAGGCTTCAAGGAAATAACTCCTGTGAAAATTGGAATTTAAGGTCAAAGCTGTCTTATTTTCAGTTAAGACTAAAAAATGACAACAAAAGTTCAGAAGCAATGTCTCCAAGACTGGACAGTTAACTATGTGAGCTGGAATGTTAAAGACCTGAATCACAAATTAAAGAGAAAGAAAGTATTCTCTCACTTAACAGGTTTAAACGCTAAAACAGTATTTTTACAGGAGATCCACTTATTAAGCAAGGATCAGTTTCGGCTGCACAAAGACAGGACTGACCAAATATTCCATTCCAAATATACAAAGAAAACTAAAGGTGTGGAAATTCTTATACATAGAACAGTCTTATTTGTAGTATCAGATGTATTATCTGATCCAGAAGAGAGATATGTGATTGTCATAGGTAATTTATTTAACTGTTAAGTGATTCTGATAAATATTTATGCACCCAATGTCGATGATAGGGAATTCATGCAAAATGCATTTGCATCCATTCCCAATGTGAACATTCATAAAATAATAATATGTGGAGACTTTAATTGTGGCTTAAATCCAGACCTAGATAGGTCCCCTTCATCAGGAGTGATGACATCTAACACTACAAAGACAATTACACAGTTTGTTACTGACCACAACTTATCAGACCGCTGGAGATTTCTAAACCCAAACACAAACTCAACTCAGCATATTCCTTCTACTCACCAGTGCATCATTGCTACTCAAGAATTAATTATTTCTTTGTAGATAACAACTTCTTTCCTATGATTAAATCGTGCAAGTATGACACTATTGTTATGTCTGATCATGCCCCCTAAATTTTGGAGCTAAAATCACTATGTCCCACATACTCATCTCACAGATGGCATCTTAATCCACTTTTATTAGCAGACAAGAACTGTTCAGAATTTATATCCAAGCAAATCCATTTTTTAGAGACAAATATATCCTCAGAGGTTTCTACAGGAACACACTGGGAAACCCTGAAGGCCTTCTTAAGAGAACAGATTATCTCATATCTTTCCCACAGAAATAAATTGGAAACCAAGAAGGTATCAGAGCTAATCAACAAAATTACTAGAATAGATCAAGAACATGCCAAGTGTCCAAGTGCGGCTCTTCATAGGAAAAGGCAGGCTCTGAATTCAGAGCTCAACCTCTTAACAACTAAAGAAGCTGAACAACTCATACTTAAATCAAGACGTCATTATTACGAACATGGAGAGAAAGCTAATAAGATCTTAGCTCAACTAGCCCACAAGCAGGAAGTTCACAATGTAATCCCAGCAATCACCAAACACAAACAGAGACAAAATCATTGACCATAAAAATATAATGCACACATTTAGAGACTGCTATAAATCCTTATATTCTAATGAATTAAAGAAGACATGTCACAATCTGATACATTTCATACGCTTTACAGACACCTCAACTAGATACTCTCAGTGCAGAGGAATTGGATAAACCTCGGGCACTGTCAGAATTACTAGATGCTATAAACTCACTTCAAAGTGGGAAAGCAGCAGCCCCCAATGGCTGCCCTGCTGAATTTTATAAGAAATTCTCAACTCAGCTAGCTCCCCTTCTATTAGCAACATTTACAGAAGCTAGAGAAAATAAAATTTTACCTTAAACTTTTCGCCAAGCATTAATTACTGTCTATCCTAAACAAAATAAGGACTTAGTACAATGTGCATCATACAGACCAATCTTACTTCTGAATAACGATGTTAAGATACAAAGTCCTAGCTAGAAGGATGGAGAAAGTGCTGCCTTCGGTAATATCACAGGACCAAACTGGATTTATTAAAGGCAGAATGAGCTTCCAATCTTCAACGCGTGTTTAAAGTAATATATTCACCAATAAAGTCAAACACCCCGGAGATATTATTATCGTTAGATGCAGAAAAAGCATTTGAAATGGTTGAATGGAACTACTTTTTCACTACAGTAGACAGATTTGGATTTGGCCTGAACATTTATGCATGGATCACACTACTGTATACCAATCCAGAAGCTTCAGTTTGTATTAACAACATTAATTCAGACTACTTTAAACTACAGCGTGGTACCAGACAAGGATGCCCCTTGTCACAAAATGCTTTTTTGCAATTACCAATGAGTCACTGGCAATTCATTGTCAAAATGTGATTGAGATAAAAGGGATTATCAGAGAAGGACTGGAACAGAATGTTTCTCTCTATGCAGATGATGTGGTACTGTATATATCAGACCCACAAAATTCTGTGCCTGAGGTTCTAACAGCACTTACAGAATTTAAAAAGATTTCTGGTTTCAGAATCAATTTGAATAAAAGTGTGCTTTTCCCAGTGAATTCTCAAGCATACATTATTAGATTGGACACCTTCCAATCAACTCTTCATCTCACTTTAGCTGGAATAATTAATATTGTTAAGATGAATATCCTTCCTAAGCTTCTCTTTTTATTTCAAAACATTCCAATCAATGGATACTTTTTAAGAAATTAGATTCAACCATAACCTCATTTTTTTGGAATTCAAAACATCCACATATCCAAAGGGCAACCCAACAAAGACCTAAGGCGGAAGGTGGCATGCCTCTACCTAACTTTCAATTTTATTACTGGGCAGCAAACATATAAACTATAAAAACATGGACATTGACACAAATAGATGAACATACGCAGGCTTGGTCCACAATAGAAATAAAATCCTACACTTCTTTATATTCCCTGCTATGCACCCCAAAAGATGCAAGTTATCGCCAATATGCTAACAACTCAATTGTGCTTCACTCACTTAGAATATGGAACCAATGTAGGAAGCATTTTAAGAACACGAGAAACACCTTTTTCCATCCTCTCAAACATATGCAGTTTTTAATTTCTGGACACATTCGGGATTAAATCACTTACAGATCTGTACATAAACAACGTCTTTGTATCCTACGAACAATTACACTCCAAATGTAACTTTCCAGCAACACATTTCTTTCACTACCTTCAAATTAGAAAACTTTGTTAAACAGAACCTACCCAGTTTTCCTCATCTCTCACCTACCTCTATGCCGGAAAAAATATTGATCAGTCTCGAGGACTCAGACAATATTTCCATAATATATAAAACTATTTTACAGTCCCTCCCTTTCAAAGATCCAAGAGAACAGTAGGAAAATGATTTCTTACTGAACATTTCAGCAAAAGAGTGCAAAGCAGCAATGCACAGAACTCACTTGAGCTCCATATGCGCAAAGCATGGAATTATTCAAGTCAAAATTATACTGTATATCGAGCGCATCTCTCTCGTTTAAAATTGTCCTAAATGTTTTAAGGGCAAGATCCAACCTGCGAACACTGCAATCAAGTTCTGGCCTCACTAGGCCACATGTTTTGGGGGTGCACCAAATTAACATCATTTTGGACCAAAATCTTTAAATGCCTTTCAGACAGCCTGGGTGTCAGAATCTCTCCTAATCCACTAACAGCTGTGTTTGGTGTACTTCCAGATGGGCTTAAAGTGGAGAAGGACAAACAAACTGTAATTGCCTTTACTACACTACTGGCACATAGACTTATCTTGCTCAATTGGAAGAATTCTAACTCACCTATTCTAAGTCAGTGGGTAACTGATGTCATATATTATTTGAAATTGGAAAAAATCTAACACTTAGAGGATCTGTACAAAACTTTTTCAAAACCTGGCAGGATATAATCAATAACATTTTAGAATAAGCATTGTGACAGATTAGGGTTTTCTCGCACCCTTGTACCCTCAGACCACACGTCAGACACCAGGTAAAAGTCCAAATAATTATTATTTATTATAATAATAAGTGCACAAAGCACACTCCTCTCCACAATTCCCAATAACAATAAACAATCACAAATAACAATCCTCCTCTCCCAGACGCTTAGCCACCCTGCCTCCCAACTCAGCTCGCCGTCTGGGAGCTCCCACAGTCTTTTTATATCTCCTGACCCGGAAGTGTTCCTAATCCCCAGTCCATTTGGCTCTCAATCACTTCCGGGTCAGGTACAAGTTCTTTTCTTCACCCCTCGTCCACGTGTGCTTCCGGGGCATAGGGAAAATATCCATTACTGCTCCCTGCAGCGTCCCCTAGTGGCCCCCATGACATCCAGCAGGGCTGTGCATAAAAACTCCATTGTCCATGATGCCCTGCTGGTCTTCTGGGGACCTCCATGCTGCAAGGAGGGCTCCACCTGGCGGCTTGGGGGTATTGGCCGGGATAAACGGCTGGCCATTCTCCACAGCATTTAAATTGAGGAAGCAGGTTCTCTCCCCTCTTTTACTCCATTTACCTTTATTCATTTATTAATTTATCTATTCACTTATCTTTACTAACATAAAATTTTACACTGTTGGCCTAGCTTTCTTTCTGAGGGGTGGGGGTTGATTTGTTTCAAAACTTTTTTTTTTTTTTTGTAAAACTTGAGTTTTGTCTATGGAATGTTACTTGACTTTAGTAAAATCAATAAAATTAAAAAAATAGATTTAGTGATTACTAAAGGACTAAAAGTTGATGTGAGACAGATTGTGGCTATTGGTTTCTTTTTTCTTATTGTTTATAGAAATACTGATACATAAAATTTATGAGAATCATATTGTTAAAAACGCTTCTTTGAAGCTACCAGTCCATTTGTAATGCTTACTACAATAGTGATAATAATGTAAATAGTAATGTGGAAATTTGTATTATTAAAGTGAGAGCTGCTGCTGACATAGTCACTCCTGAAAGATAATTAAAAATCCTCCAGCACTTTACAGCATGAAAGACCCAAAGAGTGTCTGATTTAAAGAAAGCATGCCAGAGAGCTGAGCATAAGTGGAGAAAATCTAAAATGATTATCCACTATGAGACAGTGAAGGCTAAAATGACAGAATACAACAACATAGTCCATCTTGAGAGGCGGTGCTATTTCTCTAAAATTATAAATAACATTGCTAGTAATCCCAGACTGTCTTAAGACTGCTGTTGTTAAATCCTTGCTCACGAAAAATAATCTTGACTCCTTTGTTTTTGAAAAATTTTGACCTTTTTCTAACCTGCCTTTCTTAAGTGAAATCCTAGAAAAGGCAGTCATTCAGTGGCGTAGCTAGGGGGGGCAAGGGGAGACATCTGCCCCTCCCACCCAGCACAGCATCCAGGGGGTGCCAAATTGATGTTACGAAATTTTAGAATGAAATGTTTTCCATTTTTAAATGCACTAAAACGTAAATATAAAACATTCGCATACTCAGTCCATCACTCCATCAGTATGAGGATATCTTTTTTCTATGTTTTTTGTCTCTTTCTGTTTTCAAAGCACATATTAGTTCTATATACCCAACAGACAATAGTTTATCCCCTCCACTACTTTAACATGCTTGACTCCCACCCAGAAACATTTTTGACGTTATTAAACAGGTCGCGCAATTGACATGAGGCATTATTGTATCATTGTCTAAGTTGTTACAAATGCCTTTTCTGTGTGCCAAGTGATTTGTGTTTATGTGTTTGATAGAAAATTGATTGGGTTGTGGTGAAGTATTCTAGTAGATGGCTGCAAAAGTCTAGACATTTCCCCATCATATTTTCGTACAAATAAATTGTAAGTAATGCAGTTTTTATAAATATTGTTGGAGATGCCTGGAGTGGTGAATGCCAAGGGGTTACGCTCACCTCAGACGTGGGGGTGACCACCCTGGAACCTTTGGGGGCCACGGGTACAGAGCTTTGAAGCTCAACCCTGTAGGGGCCCGTCGTCACCGCCAGAGGGCGCCCCTGTGCCTAGAGAGCCCTGGACCTCAGCACTTCTGCCACACCCGGAAGTGCTGGGGGGAAGAGGATTGGGGACACCCGAAGTGCTTATGGGTACACAGCCGGTGCTTCCGCCACACAGGGGCGTGTTGGCGGAAGGTCACTGGAAGACACTTGGAGCACATCCGGGTGCATATAAAAGGGGCCGCCTCCCTTCAGACAATTGCTGGAGTCAGGAGAGTAGAGGAGACAAGGTCTTAGGAAGAGGCAAAGAGGCGGCCTGAAGAAGGAAGGCATTGTTGTGGCCAGGACTTCGGTGACTTTTGGGAGTTATTGTGAGCACCTTGTGTAAATATGGCACTTGTAAATAAATGTGTGTTGGGTGACATTAACGTGTCCGCTTGTCTGTGTCCGGGTTGGCTTCCACAATATATAATTATTTTACTTTATAATTTGCTATATACTTTCTTTAAAATCATTTTTAAATGCAGAAAATGAATGATTTTTTTTACAATTATGCAGTTAAATGATCACTTGAATAAACCTGCTGTTCTTGACAAGTTTCAGTCATGTTTTAGAACAAATCACAGTACAGAAACTGCATTTGTTAAAGTAGTAAATGACTTGCGGGTAAATGTATATAGAGGCTGTGCATCTGTTCTCATCCTCTTAGATCTGAGTGCTACATTTGATACCACTGATCACAATATACTTATAAATCACCTTAGTCAGTTCGTGGGCCTCTATGGCAATGTCTTATATTGGTTTAAGTCTTACTTGACAGGTAGAAAATTCTTTGTTAGTTGTGGTATATATACTTCATAGACACATGATATTCTATATGGTGTTCCACAAGGCTCTATCCTGGGTCCACTGCTCTTTTCAATCTACATGATTCGATTAGGTCAGATTATCTAAAGGCATAACGTGAGCTACCACAGCTATGCTGATGACACACAACTGTATTTATCAATAGCGCCTGATGACCCTGACTCTCTTATCTCACTGACACAATGTCATACTTGTGTTTCTGAAAGAATGAGTAGTAATTTTCTCAAAATAATAAGGAGAAATAGGAACTCTTAGTGATTGGCAAAAATATATATAATGAAAATATTAGAAGTAAACTTGATCTATTAGGCTTGAAAATTAAGACAGAGGTAAAGAATTTAGGGTTAATTATTGACTCCAACCAAAATTTTAAATCACATATTAATCAGATTACCAAGACAGAAATTTTTCACATTAGAAATATAGCAAAAATTAGTCCTCCTCTCAGGACTACCCAAAAAAGACATCAATTTGTTGCAAGTAGGGAGGAATGCAGCGGCCAGAATCTTAACTAGCCAAAGAAAATCCAAACACATCTCTCCAGTTTTGATGTCACTACATTGGTTACCTGTGTCATTTAGAATTGACTTTAAAATACTGCTTAGGTTTTACAAAGCCTTCAATAATCTCGCTCCATCCTATATATCAGAATGCCTTTCACCTTATATTCCAAATTTTAACCTTAGATTTTCAAATTAGTGTCTGCTTATAATTCCAAGAGCTAAACTTAAAAGAAGTGATGAGCCAGCCTTTTGCTGTTATGAACCTAAAATCTGGAATAGTTTAATGATAGAAATTCGCAAGACTAATACAGTGGAGCATTTTAAAAAACTGCTAAAAACCCATTAGTTTAACATAACTTTCTCATAGCCTCATTTTGGTGTAACCCTGATATTCTGTATATGCATTTAATTATCTTTTTTTCTCCATGGATCCAAAATCCAAACTAACCCCTACTTTCTCTGCTGTTCTTTTTCAGTGGTTGCAATCTGCACCACCACCACCCGATCAAAGCACTGTGCAGTCCCTACATTGATGGATTGAAGGCCAGAGGTCCACATGACCATCATCATCTAATTCTTCCACATGAAGCCTGAAAACCATGAGGATTGATTTAGATCATTTACTGTATGTTAGGTAGAATGCCTAGTGGGGGCTGGACTGTCTCATGGCATTGGAACCCCTGCAGATTTTTTGTTTCTCCAGCCCTCTGGAGTTTTTTTTTTGTTTTGTTTTGTTTTTTCTGTCCTTCCTGGCCATTGGACCATACTTTATTCTTTGTTAATTAGTATTGCCTAATTTTTCTTTTTTTTTTTCTTTTTTCTTTCTTCATCTTGTAAAGCACTTTGAGCTACGTCATTTTTATGAAAATGTGCTATACAAAGAGATCTGAAAATGCCTGCCAGTAGTGTTCAGACTCTGGTAGAAACAAAGTGGAAAGTTAGGGGTTCTGTTGTTACTATGCCGCGGTCAGGTAGATAATCTGAGATTTCAGCCACAACTGCCAGGATCATTTGTTGAGCTGCCAAATAAAAACCCACAAGGCACTTCAGATGAGATACAGGCTTCTCTGCAAACAAGTAGTGCTGCTGTTTCAAGATGCACAATAATGAGGTTCTTGAACAAAAATGGGCTGCATGGTTGAGTTGCAAGAAAAAAGCCTTTACTGTGCCAACGCCACAAAACAGCCCACTTACAATATGCCAAACAGCATCTAGACAAGCCAATGAAACTTCTGGAACAAGGTCCTTTGGAGTGATGAGACCAAATTTAAACTTTATGGTCACAGCCATTAACACTATGTTTGGAGTGGATGGAACAAGGCCCATGGCAAAAGTTCACCTTCCCTACTGTGAAGCATGTAGGTGGATCTCTGATGTTCTGCGATAGTTTAACCTGCAGTGGCAGAGGTAGTTTAGTTAAAATTGATGAATGCAGCCTGTTACCAGAAGATACTGGAGGACAACTGGGATTCACCAGTCCAGAAGCTGCACATGGGACACACTTGGATCTTCCAGGATGAGAATGATCCAAAACACAAAGCGAAGTTGACCTTTCAGTGGCTACATCAAAAAAGCAAAGGTGCTGGAGTGGCCGTCACAGTCTCCTGGCCTCAATATCATTGAACCACTTTGAAGAGATTTCAAACAAGTTCATGCAAGACAACCCAAGAAGTTCTGGGACATGGAGGCATGAAGGGGAAGCTCTACCACCTGAAAAAATGATGGGCCTCATCCACAACTATCACAAAAGACTGCATATCATCATTGATGCTAAAGGGGGCAATAAACAGTAGTAAGAACTAAGGGTATACAAACTTTTGAACAGGAGGCATCTCATTATTTTCCTTATTACTGTGTTTTGTTTAATGGTTGTGATGTTCTGTGATGGCTTATAATTTCATTTTGATTTTGCTAAAGATAAACAAAATGTCTTTTGCCTGATCAGTCATCCATTCATCCATTATCCAACCCGCTATATCCTAACTACAGGGTCACGGGAGTCTGCTGGAGCTAATCCCAGCCAACACAGGGTGCAAGGCAGGAAACAAACCCTAGGCAGGATGCCAACCCACCGCAGAGCGCACACACACACACACTAGGGACAATTTAGAACCACTAATGCACCTAACCTGCATGTCTTTGGAATGTGGGAGGAAACCCACGCAGACACAGGGAGAACATGCAAACTCCACGCAGGGAGGACCCAGGAAGCGAACCTGGGTCTCCTAACTATGAGGCAGTAGAGCTACCCACTGCACCATTGTGATGCCTGATCAGTCATCTTTCTTTAAAGTGTGGTACATATCTTACAAATTCTGCCAGGCTATGTAAACTTCTGAGCACAACTGTTGCACCTTTCAATAGCATACACCACCTTAGGGTGTTTTATGAGTGCCTAGCTACAGTATAGCAAAACTGTTTAACTATTTCTGGGGTACGGTGACATGTGGCATTTTTATTAAGCATAGCTGAACGATTCAAGCATGACAAACAGACCTTAAAATAAACCATGCCAAGGCACTATGGCAGTACAGATGTTACTGCATATAATAGTGCAATAGTTTTGATATTGCAAAGTTTGACTTTTACCATAAACATCACTAAAGGAAATCACATAAACAGCTTTTATTCTATATAGTGACTTTCATTAGCAAACCCCACCCCAAGGTATTGGGTAACTGTGCTACAATACAGCACAATTGTTTCTTTCTTATGCGGTGGGTTGGTGCCCTTCTGTAATTCCCGAGAAAACGGGAACGGCCAAGCTCGGATATATAGCGTGTAAAAGTGTAAAAAATCGATCAAGAAATAACAGAGTTATACTTGAAAATAATTGAGGTGACACCTTAATTATTACTGCAGCTTGCACTTCATCAGACAACAGCTTTGAACAGTAACTTGAAATTGCAATGCGTCAGTCTGTTGAATCCGCATTATCTGTGCCAAGAAACTTGCCATCACAGAATGATGAACTGCTTGTAGATAAGGTTAGTCTTTTATTTGTGTCAACATATTGCAGTAGTTTTATTAAAAATAAGTGTCAGTCGTTCTAAAACTGTTCACATGTGAGATGCCCGGGAGCCTGGGATTCCCGGGAATGAAATGTGGGATTCCCAAATTCCCAGGAATGGATAAACCCATCCGGAAATGGATTCCCTAGTTTCTGCCTTGCGCCCTGTGTTGGTTGGGATTGGCTCCAGCAAACCCCTGTGACCCTGTGTTTGGATTCAGCGGATTGGAAAATGGATGGGTGGATGTTTCCCTCTTTTTTGAGTATGCTAATGTGTGGCATTTTTATTAAGTATAGCTTATACAGTAGAATTTAAAAAATAATAATTTTATATAGTGTGTGACAGACAGGAGGGCTGACTGACATCCCAGCCAGGGTGAACCCCAAACCCTTTTTGGCAAGTCGTCCAGTTTAGAAGATGGACAGGGGACTGCCTCCCAGGAATACATTTTCTCCAACACACTGGATGTCAGCATTCATGGGCCAGTATGCCCATTCCTATACATTTAAGGCATGTTGGGAATTGCAGTCCCATGGAGCAGCCCTGCTGTTTTCCCTGGGCACTGATAGGGGGAACTACTTGGAAACGCTGTCCCCACTTTCAGGGACTTCCACCTGACGCAAGATTACTTCCTACTAAACACTGGAAGCATTTTTGTGTCCGGCATAAGTAGTTACAGTCGGGAGGAGGTGGATGAGAATGCATGGTAGGTGTAGAAGTAGAAAGGAATTGCTTGTTATGCAGCCCAGAAGGAATGAACCTGAAACCCTTTGGAGGTATTGTCTGAAATAAATTACTTTTTTTTGAACTCAGGACTGTGTTGTGGAGTTATGCCTGGGGGTTTGGGGTGCTGAAACGGTCCGTGCAGGCTGCAAGTGCCCTTTAGAAGTGGACACCACTCCAAATCACTTAATAAGCACTGTGCTTCTACACAGTACAGTTGTTTGTGTAATTTTTACAGGCTAAGAGAGTTGCTCAGTGGAGACGATTACACTGACTGTCCCAACATATAATGTCTATTGCCTTAGTAACTTGGCCTCTCTGCCATGCTGTAACCTGACACTGTGTTACATGCCTGATCCCTCCAAAGGTAACTTTAAGATTACCAAGGTCCCATCCTTTAACCCTGTACACCTTGGACTAAAACCACTCTCAATTTTCAGAGCATCTATGCAGGTGAGGCAATGACTGGAGAGACGTACTATCGTCAGCTATAGGCCGTACTGCTGAGGTAAAGTACCATTGGATGATCAGGTGGATGTTTGTTGCCAGATTCTCTGGAAGATATTTTGCATGAGATGAAACTCAGACTCCCTAAACTTGCCCTCCTTTTTCATTTTGTTTCTGAAGATTTGTTTACCGAGGCGCAAAGCTGGCGTCACTAATGCAATGAACAACAAATCCTGCCTTCCTATGCCATTCTTCATTAATCATGTTAAAGTATTTTTAAAGTGCCTCACACTGCATGAAATGGCTTTGTGGTCATTATAATGAACTAAATAGAAAATAAGTAATGTAATTGATGATTACAGTAAACTTCTGAAAAAAGTGAAGAACAGGAAGTGGGCCTTACATGTCGTTGATAAGTTCATGGTCTGTAGCCAAACTACACACATTGGTTCTGCTAGATCATTAAAACAAATTTCACAAAATGAAACACTTATTATGTACAGCATATAGTGCCTTCAAAGTGGAGCACTAGCACACGAACATAGACAAAAGTGGAGCAAATATCAGATGTTTAGGAAAAAACATTTTGATAGGCTGAATGGAGCTGTCAATGGCAAAGCTGTGTAGACTGACCAGGATCATCTGGGCTTGTCAACTTTTGATACAAATAAAAAAAAACACACAAAGAAAAGAAAAACTTCAGCAAAGAAGGCTTCAGGTTCCAAAAGGATCTTTAGGTTCTGAATCCATGCTGCTCATATCCAGAACAGCAATATACTGATGGCTTGCAAACACAGTAAGGTGACAACTGAAGACATTTTTGTCCAGAGTGGCTACTTATTCTCATGAGGCTTGTATATAATATAACGTCTTCTATTATCTATGATATGTAAAATGAAGACCCATCTTCATGCTACTCATTTTCAAACTGTTCACTTCCCCATTCAGTTCCATCTCCATGTAACTTACATCTGTGAAGATCTGTCTGTTTCCACTGCCCTCCATAATGTTTGGGACAGATCAGGTCAGACTGGGGAGCATACACTGGTACAACATGTTACCAAGCCACCACACAACAAAACATATGGCAACCCTCCAGGCAGACATGCGGTCCAGTCGCACCCCCTGGTATTGACCCTCTGTCTCCTGCAGCCAGTTGTTATGTGGCCTGGTTCAGCTGCTCGGATTCTCAACAATGAGAATCCTGTGAGTCAGATCACCCTCAGGGAATCATGTCATATGGCTGTATTGCCATAACTGACGCTCCCTCACAATGCAGGTAATGTGCCTCATTCTGGACTCCGTGAAAAACCGCTTATTCAACACAAAGTCTACAAAGCAGTAACCAAGGATTCTCTGAAAAGACACAGTACCAAAGGAATCCAGTCTTTGTCTCAGGTCACTGGATATTGTCCATTTCTCACAACCATATAGCAAGACAGGAAGCACCAAAAGTCTTGGACTTTCGGCCTTTTGCAAAGATATTGGGTGCACCACACACCCCTTTCCAGCAACCTCATGCTCTACCAATCGGTCTACTGACTTTATAGAAAGAGTCACCAGAGGCATGAATGTCACTGCCAAGGTAAGTAAACCTGTCAACAAGGATGACACTCTCTCGGGAGACAGACACACTGCTGATGGCTGTGCCCAAGAGGTCATTAAAGACCTGGATCTTATTTTTTTATCCAGGACACTCGCAAGCCCAGACACTCAGACTCCTTGCTCACTCAGTCTCTCAAGAGCTCCAATCAGAGCCTCCATTGACTCTGCGAATATCACAGCATCATTGGCAAAGTCAAGATCAGTGAACCTCTCTTTATCAACAGATGTCCCACAGCCCCTGAACCCCACGATCTTGCCCAACACCTACTCCTACATACAAGTTTTGAATAGAGAAAGAGCAAGAACACACCCCTGACGTGCCCCAGAATCAACTGGAAAAACGCAGAGATTCTGCCTCCACTCTGCACAGCACTCACTGTACCAGTGTACGGGCCGTCATGATATCCAGCAATTTCACAATGATCCTGTGAAGTCTCAGGAGGTCCCATGGGGCAGCTCGATCAACTGAGTCGAACGCTTTGTGAAAATCTACAAATGCTGCAACGAAACTCTGTCAATATTCGCATTTGTGCTCCATGAGAACCATCAGAGCCAGGATGCAGTCGACGTCTTAGGAACAAAACCAGACTGCTCTGGTTGCTGGTAGGTGAGCAAATGATTATGGATCCTATTGACGATGACCCTAGCAGGATCCTATTGACGATGACCCTAGCAAGGACCTTACCCAGCACAGAGAGCAGTGTTATCCCCCGTAGTTACCACAACCCAGGCAATCACCCTTCCCTTTCCAGATAGTGAGGACAAGTCCTGTTTTCCAGTCAGTTGGAATAACACCCATCTCCCAAATGGAAGCAAAGATTGCTTGCAAAGCCAGGAGGACAGCCTTACCACCAGCTTGGAGAACTTCATCCTGAATACCATAGATACCCCCAGCCTTCTCTTCCCTCAGCTAGTTCACCACCTGTGCAATTTCAGTTAGATTGGGTGGCTGACCACTAATTAGAGGATCAGCCTCAAAAAATTTGTGGACCCAGAGATGTTCAGTGTCCTAGCCGGAGGATCAGCTTTAAACAGCTGCTCAAAGTAGCCAGCCCAGCAGGTCACAAATGCAGTGTCATTCTTAAGGACCATTCCATCATCGTCATTTCTACATGGTGTGACCAAAATGTATGTATTTTCTCTATCTATCTATCTATCTATCTATCTATCTATCTATCTATCTATCTATCTATCTATCTATCTATCTATCTATCGTGAGAATGGGACAAGGTCCCTTACATGGCCGGGAGGCCAGCTCTTCAAAGGCACAAAAAGGATGGCTAAGGTCATCCTACCTCAACCAGGAGACAAGCAAAATATGCCAATGCAGCAGTGGGTACAGTGGCATCCAAGGGATGGTTTCATATCCATTCTGCTAAAGACCAAAATGGCCATATCTGCATGTTACACATATCAAGTGAATATGTGCCATCATCCAGGGACATCAGGCTATGAATGGTCACTTACTCATGCTTCTTCAAAGAAGGTCAGTTACACCACAATGAGACTCATGGCCCAGTTCCCCTAAGACTTTTCCCTATCTGCTCGAGGTCATGTTCAGGGAATATCAGCCAACATGGTGTCATAAGAATTATAGCAAAGGTTCAATTAAAAAAAAGAAACTGGAACACAAAGAGGTTGAGCCATCAACCAGGGGTACTCAGTGCTACACCAGCTCTTGCCTCTGTGAAACCAAAACTATCAGACGACTGTCCACTGAAGAAGTATGCCTCACGAAAGGGGCAAATAGACTTTTTTATCTGAATGGCCCAAAAGAGAAAAGAAAGAGATTGAAATGAACCCATTTTTAAAAGACAAGCTGTGGTATTGTGTCATCTGGCCACACTGATTATATTTCAATGGGAGTGCTTTGAGAGTCAAAGATGACAAGTGAAGCCCAACGTTTTAATAAATTGACACCCGGCCATAGTACAACAATCAATTAATGGACAGATATTGCTAAACTCAATTTATTTTTCAAACTGCTTTGTTTCCTGTCTCTTTACACATGTCTTTATGTGCTATTATTAAATTAGTGATTTCTAAAGTTTGTGTTTGTATCTGCTTGTGAACTTGTCATAACACTCTGCACCTGCTCATGAAAAAATAAACTGAATTGTACTAAATTGAGTTGAATTGAATCATCAATTTATTGTTCCTTGCACATTTTTTGTTTTCTCTGAGTGACTTTATTTGGCAGTAGAGCACAATTAAATGTTTTCACATTCAAATGGTTTAGGCAGTGCTTTATATAGAGAACACAATTTTGTACCTTAATCTCAACATGATGCGTTTTATATCTTTTTATGATACGACTTTAACTGCTGTTTATTAGGAGTGGTGCACTCTAAGTAGCTGGCCTGGCTGAAGTTGAATGTCAATTGCCTCTTGTTCTTTGTGTATAACGTTTGCTCAAGATCAAGTTCTAAGTCCAACATGCTGTATGTGGAAGAAAAAGAGAGCCACAGTTGACAAGTATCAATTAAGGAGGTCTTTTATGATTTTATACCAATGGATTCAAGGTCTCATCAGTGATAAAGTTTGAATAAACTGTATACTTCAAGTTATCACTTTAAAGAAGAGGTCCTCCTTCCTTATCTATTCCCCTTATGTCATACATGACTGTATATGAAACAAAGCAGAATATAGTTGCATAATATCTGCTAATCAGAGGAAAAAATAAGATTAATCTTTTAGAAGGGAGTTAAACCATGAAAGAAAAAAAGAGCCACATGAGTCAATTATCAAACAGACCTATGAATGCATTGAGGTAAAATATTAAAATACCTACTAATTGTTAATTGACATGTGGCTCTCTTTTTCTCCCACATGGGTATGCTATCCCACTCCATGAAACACGATAAAGTGCAACTCCCTACAGCTACATCTGAAGGACAAAGTCACGTTTGACCCCGAGTGCTCCACTGAAGGGTCACCTGAAGGGGTATCTAGAGAAGAAGTGTCCAGTGTGTACAGACTTGCAAAGCAGGAAAGATGTGCAACACTGTCACAGCCATTGCAGAGGAGCATGCACCCTGCTGGGCAGCTTTTGAAAAGCAGCTGACTAAGACTTAACCTTTGACCACTGTTAACAAAACAGCACTCTCTGGCATGCTCTTGGCTAGGAACTAAAGATGAAAGCATGCAGACAGAGACTATACGTGCACGCTTACACGCACACCCAGACGTGCTGGTACACACGCATACACACACCCCCATATATTTGTACCGCCTCTGTCTGTTGTGTAATTCTGTGCTTTGTTGATTTACTCTCTTTCCTTCTTTGTCTCCCCAACTGTTCCCCTCTCAGTCATGTGTGTGCGTGTGTGCGTGCGTGTGTGTGTGTGTGTGTGTGTGAGTGAGCCTAGGGATGGACTGGTGCCATACCTTGCAGTCAGTGATGCTGGGATTGGCTCTGCCCCGTGCCCAATCCTAAATCAATGAAGCAGGCTTTGTGAACACATATTTATTCAGCTAACTTCCTTCCTTCTCCACAAACAGCACTGCCATGGGATCATTTGCTCAAGTGAGATTCATTGGGACCATCAGGACTTACAATTGGTGCTGACCTAGTGCTACTTACAATAATCACATGAAGTGTTCAGTTCAGTCTCACTCTTCAGGTGTGAAGTCTTGCTACATCCACTAAAGAATTTACCACATACAGGTACAGTGGATTCAGAAAGTATTTATATCCATTCACTTACATCAAAACCTCACTGTGTTGTACATCTTAAATGGATACATTTACCTTTTTAGCATCAATATAAACTCATAATGATCAAATTTCACATTTATTAAAAGTCAAAAATTGAAATCTTTCATTCATGTAAGTATTCAGACCCTTAATTCATTTGGTGCAATTACAGTTTCAGGTCTTCTACAAGCTTTGCTCACCTGGATTTAGGCAGTTTATCCCATTCTTCCTAGCAGATCATCTCAAGCTCCATCAGAATAGATGGGAAGCATCTGTAACCTGCCATCTTCCACACAGGTTTTATAGGATTTACATCTGGGCTTTTGGTTGGGTTCAAGGACATTCAAACACTTGTCCCAAAGCCACTCCAGCATTGTCTTGGCTGTATACCTTGGGTCATCATTGTCACATTGAAAGTTGAAATGCCACCCAGTCTCAGGTTGTGTGCTCTCTGGAGCATGTTTACATCAAGGACCTCTCTGTATTTGGCTGCATTCATTCTCACTCAGTTCTGACCAGTTTCCTTGTCCCTGCCACTTAGAAGCATCCACATGGCACGATACGACCAAAATATTGGTTCACCATAAGTATAGGGTGGTCTTTGCCATACATAGTCCTTAGAATCTTTCCCAAAGACTTCAGTTTTTGTCTCATCAAACCAGAAACTCCTTTTTTGTCTCAGAGTCTCAAAGTCCTTTAAATGTCATTTAGTAAACTCAAGTGTTCTTTTATATGTCTTTTACTCAGCATGACATTTCACCATAACACCTGATGGATGGCGTGCAGGTTCTCTCAACTCAGCAGACAACTTCTGAAGCTTTGTTAGAATGCCAAGTGGGATCTTGGTCAACTTGCTGACAAAAGACCTTCTTACACAATTACTTGTGATGTACCTGACCACAACAAAGTGCCACAGCACAGGGTGTAAAAACATATAAAAATAAGAGTTTTTACTCTGTAATAAATTTGCATACCTTTATGAAAACATGTTCCTACATTGCCATTATAAGTGGAGACTGATAGTCAAAAATGGCAAGTGTATAAAATGTAGAAAGTGAAAGGGTCTGAATACTTTCTATGTCCACCTTAGACTGTGCTCTCACAAGCATGATTAATAAAAAAGATATCCGTCTATGTATCTGTTTATTATCTGCTGTAAGCTAGGACTCCCAAAGCACATATGTCCTGATAAATATCAAAAGCACTAACCAAAAAGGCCCACTAGAGGGAGAAATCTCATCAAAAGCCCGGTAAGACACAAAAAGACCATCATAGAATTTTTGTGAAAATAAAAAGGTTTCTTTCCACAAAATGTTCTGAGGCGCAAAAAACGTTATGTGGATTACAAAAGATAAAACGGAATTGCCTCTAACACAAAGGCAATCCACAGCAAACAAGTCCCAATACAGGCATTTTATTCAAAATCAAAAACAGAGCAAAATGGTCAAAAATCCAGAAAATACACAAAAAAGCAGATCAAAAGGCACAAGAACTCATCAACTCCAGAGTACATTCAAAATGAAGTGCCAGGAACTGTAGAAGACTTTCCACATTTATAGGATAGAGGGTAGTTCCTAGTGGTGATTGGCAAGTGGCCCTGTGTCTTGGGGAATCACCCACAAAACACATGGAACATAACAAAGGCAAAGAAAATACATCAGATAATTGATAAAAGTAACAGATTATAAATAAATGGCTCAACAAGAATAGATAGTGTGAACGGGACCCAGACACAGACAGACGGACATCGTAGTTCACCCAACACACGTTTATTATTTACAATATTTACAGCAAATGTTCAGTGCACGTCCCAGTGCCTCCAGCACCGATACCCCAAAGTCCAGGCCTCACAGTCACCAAACGTCTCTTCTCCTGGCCCCTTTTATTCCACCCCGGATGGGCTCCAGGTGTTTCCCGGCACTCCTCCTTGGACACGCCCCTGTGTGGCGGAAGTGCCACCGGGTGTCTCCTGTCTTCTTCACCCCAGCACTTCCTGGTGTGGCGGAAGTGCTGAGGTCCAAGGTTCTTCAGGCACCGGGGCGCCGCCTGGCGGTGGCTACGGGCCCCTACAGGGTTGGGCTTTCAAGCCCCCTAACTGAGGCCACCACCAAAACCAGGGCGGTTGCCCCCACATGGTTGGGAGGAGGCACCAGCCCTCCTCCGATCCCCTCAGGCATCCCGGCTGGGCTCCACCCCCAGCCACCTGTGGCAATAGACACATGCTCCAGCAGCAGCATACTGATAAAAACAATAAAAACAATGTTAATTAAAGAGTGATAAAAATGCAGTGCAAGTTAAAAAATGCAAGGTGGAGAGTGCAAGGCAGGTGTAACAGTCTACTGTATAATCTTGTATAATGTTAACATCTACCTCCCCGGGTGGAACTGAAGAGTAGCATAGTGTTGGGGAGGAACAATCTCCTCAGTCTGTCAGTTGAGCAGGGCAGTGACAGCAGTCTGTCGCTGAAGCTGCTCTTCTGTCTGGAGATGATACTGTTCAGTGGATGCAGTGGATTGTCCATGATTGACAGGAGCCTGCTCAGTGCCCGTCACTCTGCCACAGATGTCAAACTGTCCAGCTCTGTGCCTACAATAGAGCCTGCCTTCCCCACTAGTTTGTCCAGGCATGAGGCATCCCTCTTCTTAATGCTGTCTTTCCAGCACATCACCGCATAGAAGAGGGTGCTCGCCACAATCGTCTGATAGAACAGCTGCAGCATCTTATTGCAGATGTTGAAGAACACCAGCCTTCTTAGGAAGTATAGTTGGCTCTGCACTCTCTTGCACAGAGCATCTATATTGGCAGTTCAGTCCAATTTATCATCCAGCTGCACTCACAGGTATTTATAGGTCTGCACTCTCTGCACACAGTCACCTCTGATTATCACGGGGTCCAGGAGGGGCCTGGGCCTCCTAAAATCCACCACCAGCTCCTTGGTTTTGATGGTCTTCAGGTGTAGTTGGTTTGAGTCGCACCATTTAACATAGTCCTTGATTAGATTCCTATACTCCTCTTCCTGACTACTCCTGATGGAGCCCACAATAGCAGTGTCATCAGCGAACTTTTGCACGTGGCAGGACTCCGAGTTGTATTGGAAGTCCGATGTACATAGGCTGAACAGGACTGGTGAAAGCACAGTCCCCTGCGGCGCTCCTGTGCTGCTGACCATAATGTCAGATCTGCAGTTCCCGAGACGTACATACTGAGGTCTGTTTGTAAGATAGTCCACGATCCATGACACCAGGTATGAATCTACTCCCATCTCAGTCAGCTTGTCACTAAGGAGCCAAGGTCCAAGTGGGAGAGGGATCGGTGTAGCATATAGATGATGGTATCCTCCGCTCCCACCTTCTCCTGGTATGCGAACTGCAGAGGGTCAAGGGTGTGGTGGACCTGTGGCCTCAGGTGGTGAAGCAGCAGCTGCTCCATGGTCTTTGTCACATGTGACGTCAATGTGACAGGCTGGAAGACATTCAGCTCACGAGGACGTGATACCTTTGGGACTGGGGTGATGCAAGGTGTTTTCTAAAGCCTCAGGACTCTCCCCTGTTCCAGGCTCAGGTTAAAGATGCACTGTGGAGGACTCCTCAGTTCCAATGCACAGGCCTTCAGCAGTCATGGCGATACTCCATCTAGAACCCCCTGCTTTGGTGGCACGAAGTCTCCTCAGCTCTCTGCTTACCTGGGCTGGTGTAATTGTGGGTGGGGGGAAACTCTCTCCTATGCTGATATCAGCAGAAGGATGGGTGGAGGATGCAGTACTCTGAGGTGGGAGTGGGTTAGGGTGGTCAAACCTGTTAAAGAAGTTGTTCATCTGGTTTGCTCTCTCCACGTCTCTCTCGGTGGTGGCACCCCGCTTTGAGCTGCAACCAGTGATGATCTTCATCCCAACCCACACTTCGTTCATGCTTTTATTCTGAAACTTCTGCTCCAGCTTTCTCCTGTACTGCTCCTTCACCGCCCTGAGCTGGACTCGGAGTTCCTTCTGCATGCGCTTGAGCTCATGCTGATCACTGCATTTAAAAGCTCTTTTCTTCTGGTTCAAAAGGCTTGTTGTTAGCATAGCAGCGTACTGTTCTTATATACAGTAGAATATAAGAGCATAAAACAAGACATTGTACCCCAGATGGGGGACGAACCCTAAACATATAACTTTATCAAATCCACTTTGTGATGAACAAGACAGCAGAGTTTCATTTAACATATAGTTCAGCAAAATTGTCCCTAAAATTAGCTTTGCATCAGATTTCTCAATTGCGTAAAACAAAAGTGAGTAAAATGAGATTGTTTGGCTTGAGGAAGTGTTTTGGTGTGGAAAGCAAGCAATAATTCTCCCTATGGATTATACTGTAGCTGAAACTGATTGCTCCTTTCTTGACATCCCCCTAACATTGCTCCGATCTTCCATGGCCCCTTCCATGTGACTCCATGTGCTCTCATCTGCCTGATGCTCTGCCTGCCTCCACACTCTTGCTGCTTGGTCTGCCTTGCTCTGCTCTTTTGTTGTCAGAGGTAACACAATTTGCTCTCACTTTCTTCACCTCCATAAGCTGATCCAAGCCAGGATCTTCCCACACACCCTTGCACATTTTAGCTGCAGAAAAGCACATTTAAAGTGCTTGCAGGTAAGTGCTCTCTACCTGCACCCTCATTTCCATGCTCTGCACCTGAATAAAATTCCCCATAGTCATGGAGAGGAAAGCTGCAAATATGTGGAAAGTACATGTGGTAACGGTGCCAGTTTTGGTTATGATGAAACACCATTTGTTTCACACATTTTTTTGGTAAAGTGAAGCTTTTTAGGTTTTTTAGCAATTTTGTACAAGTTATTTCTGTCACTAAATCCACTTACTCCAATGCAGGGTGTCCGGGAAGCATCAGTTGAAAGACAGAACCCTGGATGGCATATCAGACCATCACATGGCACACAAGCAATAGAACAAAGAAACAGAACCTTTGTGCCATTTTGAGATCACATAAAATGCAAACGCTCTTTTTTATCGTCATGACTAAATGTCTGTCTGTCCATCTCAGTCTGTCCATTGTGATGCCAGCTGGATGGAAGGACCAGGGGTGAGGTCTTCTCCAAGGCACTACCTCCCCGGGACACTAGAGTTCAGCCTTCCTGCATGGCTTTGGCACCACAGATTTCATGTACTTCCACCATGCCTGGGAGTGATTCCAGGTAATACTGATGAGCCACATGGAGCACTCCCAGGATCAGAATAAAAGGAGATAACTCACTCCATTCGAGAAGCCAGAATCGGGAGGAAAAAGGACAAAGCTTGTTAGGGAGGAGTGGAGGTGGAAGAACTGGGAATTGGCAGCTGAATGAAGGACTGTGTGAAGTGCTGGATGTACTATACTGTACCTAGGTGAGCGAAGAAGAAACTCTTCCCGGCTGCAGATAAGCGTATGTTGTGTGGCAATTTGTGTCTCTACCTGTCTGTGTTGGTTTAGGAGTGGCTGTACATGCCCCCTGGGCTTCACACCATATAACTCAGTTTCCAGTGGATCAATTTCATTGAGATTTGGTTCTCCTATTCTTCAAAAACAATCCTCAGGAAAGTTCATTGAGATATCCAGAATATTTTTTATCTTCAAACAGAGAAACCATGTGTTCAACATCAGTTACTCATTCATTTAGTCATCCATGTTTGACTTAAGACAGCGTCACACATATGTGTCAGAGTTCTTCTTGGCATGTGATACCACCCCAGGCTGAGAGAGGGCACTGCTTCTAATTTGCTTTGTCTTTATTTTCCTGCACAGTACAGAGAAACCACCCAGTGATGGCAACTGACTCCATCCCTTCCAGTCCACAGGCTATAAAATTACGACTGCCTGGAAGGAGTTGTCACTTCTACACAAAACAACCAGAGTTAAGGAGCTCCAAGAATACCCAGAGGCACACCAGAGAGCCTGATTAACTGGCCATTTTATTTATGTGGTAATTATTTTGTTTCATTTTTATCAGCCGATCTAAGCATTCATGTTTTGAACCCATTATAAAGATGCCTGAGAGCTAGGGCCTATCCTGAGCACCTCCATCTTGAATTACATTCACACACTCACATATACTCACTCTGTGGAGAGCTGCCAATTGTCTATACTCTACACTTATGTTTTGAAGATGTGGGAAGAAACCTGAGCACTTGGATAAAACACACACAGACATAAAGGGAATGTGCAAAATTTGCATGGACTGAAAGTGTAAATTGAACCCAGGTTCTTAGAACTGAGCCAACAGTGCCCTCATAAAGTGTTTTTAACTATATTAAAAAACAACACAAATCAGGTAGGCAAAGGAGATAGAGTGTTCGGTATAATGATTTTTTTGGAGTGCATTGTGTGTGTTGCTGTGTCAATTGTACCTTTGAATGAATTGTGTTTAACTGTTTGAGTTTTGTTATCTTAATAAAAAAACAAAAATGTAGGATCAAAGTGTAATTTTGGAACACGGATCCATACAAATTTGCATCGACCAATTTATATCTGAATTTCCTGGATTCCCAGGAGAAAACAAAATCACATTGAAATGAAACAGGAAAGTCCAATTAGGAAATGGAACATTTCCAGTAGGATGCAAGAGACTGTCAGAAGGAAATCCAAGTGACTTATTGAGTTAATTGATAATGGCCGTCACAGCTTGATTCCTGGAAATATCAACTGAACTCCCACTGGGACTTTCATCACAGTTTTATACAAGATGCCTTAAACAGATGGCCCTGCGAAAATTACTTAAATCCTTCTTCCATTCATTTGGCATGATGGATTAATAATATCACGTGGAATGCTGGTGACAGCCTTATCCATTCAGGAATGTAAAGGAGCAGATGCTGGGAGCTCAGCTTCATCAAATGAAAGTCAGTCCTCTATGTAGGCACCATTATGAAGGTATAGTATTTTACACTTGCAAAGTCTTAGTAAAGTTTGTTTTGACAGATGACACAACACTGGTATATTAGCTTTTTGGCTAAAACTAAAAAAGATGCAGTCATACCATACATTCACCAATTACTCAGACTATTACTAAGAAAAACATGAATACCATGACTGCAGCCCAAGTAGTCATTAGTTTATGAGACATGGTAATTTAAAATTGTGTTATATTTCAATACATACTCATAAACAAATTATTAGATTATTACTACAGCTGTACATTGCACTTTCCCTTGCTAACCATTAAAAAGGTGGTTTGCCTTTCTGACCCCAAGAGCCTAAGTCTTTGTGGAGTGTGGATGTTCCCCCTGCCTTCATATGAGCTTTTCTTCACTGCCATATTCAAGAAAACAGGAGAGTGAGGTTAATTTCGGAGCCTGTCCATCACAGGGACCTACACTTGTATATACTGGAGCAACCTGGAGCCATTAAGGAATCAAAGTCAGTGCTGTCATCCACACAATAAAACTACTCATGTAAAAATTAACATGTTTGGTAAATATATAGGTCCACTCATTCGTTAAACACTATAAGGCCAAAAGATTATAGACACTTGACCATCACACCTATATGAGATAGTTGGACACCCCATTCCAAAACCATGGACATTCATTTGGAGTTGCTTCAATTTCTTTGGCTATAACTGCCTCCCCTCTTCTAGGAGGGATTTCCACAAGGTTTTGGAGTGAGTCTGTCGGAATCTGTGCCCATTTAGCCAAAAGAACACTTGTGAGGTCAGGTATGGTGTGAAAATTACAGCCTTCCAGGACTGTTTGATATCCCTAAGTAACTGGTTATCTGACAAGGGTCTAGAGTGCTTTGTGAGTCAGGAGCTCCATTAAACAGCCAATCGAATTGCATGCTTATGTCACATGATTTATACAGCACTACATGACCATGTCGCTTCCCAAGAGTTAATCTTGTTACATGACACACCCACTACTGAACGCCCACACTCAACAGTTGTCATTAATCATGAGCAAGATAATCCTTCCACAACTGTGTTTTTTGCTTTTAACTTTGCTTTTTGTGATTTCTGTATTTTATAACCTGTTCTCTTTTTTTGACTATGCCTTTGGATTCTGTGTTGGGACTTTGTTTGTAGTGGATTGCTTTGCCTTCCCAGGTAATTCTTTGGTGCTTTTTGGAGCTTTGTGTATTGCAGAGAATTTTGTCAAAATAAACTTTTTATTAAGTAAGAATTTTTCAAGGCATTTTTTGGAGAATTTTCTTTGAGACTTTGGAGGTCTGATGCTTGACTTTTTCGGGAATCTGCTGGCTTGCTTTGCATCCCATTATTTTGTGGTTGTTTATTAAGGAAATAGGAAACAAGGATTCTGAATTTGATAGGGCAATTCAATTAAACTGAATGAGAAAGACACCTGCTTATTAACAGTAGTAACTGGGTGCTAATTAAGAAAGTCACTGAAATTAAAACCTGCAGCCACTGTGCTCCTCCACAATCTGAGTTTGGCATTCCTGATCTAAGAAAAAAATCTGATTGTGCAAATTCCATGAAGAGAGAATAAAGGTTGGGATTTCAATCGGCGATCCATCCATCCACACAAACCCAGGTCTCACATAACATTAATATTCAATTACAATTAAAAAGCAAATAGTCCACAAAGGCAAACTACATGCAGCTCTGAAGATTCTGACCTGTTCTGCAAACAGTGCCTTGATATAAATAAAGTCATTGTAATGTCTATGGCAAATATTAGAAAGTGCTTACTAATGATAGCTGATATTTAGGAATTTTTTTTCCGGAGTTTCTGGCATTTCCACAGGAGAATGAGGTGTGACTTGGAAAGGTCAATGAAGAAGGAAGGCAGGGTGCCGGGAATTATTTGTGCAAGGATGCCAGGAGCCTGCAGACAAAAAGGCCTTTGCTTCTCACTATCAGGAACCCTTTTTCTCCTGTGTGCTGACTGTCTCAGATGATGAAGCACTTAGTCATCAGACTAGATGAGCCCAGTGACGTTCGGAGGGACGTCACTCCCACTGACGGAGTCTCTACACTTAATTCCTGATGCCACGCTTCATTGCCTCCCAGATGCTCTTCAATACACAAAGGTTTCTGAATATAGGGTTTTGAATATTACAGGCGGTCCGGTACTCCTGGCAGTTTGACAAGGATTGGGGGGTGGCAGTGTCGGGGGGGTAGGTGGGGGGATGGGGAGTGCAAAGAAAGATTAGGCTCTCTATGAGGCAAAGAACAGCATGCTATTGCATTCCCGATTTCAGTGGCTTGAACCTTGCCTGTTCCAGCATATATGTAGTCTGCCTTTTAGTTTTTTATAGTTGTGCCTTGTGAGGAACTGATGCCTCATTTAGGGATGGCTTCTGCTTTCCTTCCAATATTTCCTGTGATCCTGACATGGATAAGCAGGTTAGGAAAGGATGCATGGATGGATGGAATTTACTGTATTTATTTATTTATTTGTTTAATTTTAAGTTAGGCGACTAGTGAATCCCAAAACACACATATGAGAGAAGGGGCACTTGTACATTTAAAGAACTGAAAATAAAACCAAAAGTCTTCTATGGTGGTTTGCCTCTGTTAGGCTAAAGCTCTTTTCCATAAACAAGGTGCAATCTTCTCTACAAAAGACTTTTCTTTAGTTCACTTCCATATGATGTTGTAATCAACATTGTCACACAGCTCCTTTAAAAGAGTGTAGCATCTCAGTGACAAACTTAAGTAATAATTATTTTTGATCCATTGCGGTCCTGTGAAGGCTGAGTGCACTGTTAGCTACTTCAATTGTATATGAATGGACCAAAATCCTTATACATAACTAACCGAAAATAATAACCTTACCCTACCATCCAAACCAGTTCTGCAAGGTCCTGCAACAGCTTCCACCCCTTGGCTGTCCAGACTCTGAACTCTGTGCTGCTCTCCTGTCCTCAGATCTGCTCCTAGTAGCTTATTTATGTGTAATATATTTATTGAACTTGTTACTACTATTGTTTTTTAATATTAATTTTTGCCATTATTTTATCTACTGTATTTCAAATTATTACTATCTAGTCACTTGCCTATTTATTATCTATTTGTAGAACCAAATACTTCTTTTCTTGAGTTTCTCAAGAGTCTCTCTCTCGACAGAGACACTAAGTGAAGAGTCTGAGTGTCTGGGCTTGCAAGTGTTCTGGATAATAAACAAGACCCAAGCCTTTAATGACCTCTTGGGCATAGCCATCAGCAATGTTTCTATATGCAGAGAGAGTGTTGACCTTGTCAAGAGGTTTACTTACCTTGGCAGTGACATTCATGTCTCTGGTGATGCTTCCTATTAAGTCAGTAGACAGATCGGAAGAACATGATGGGGAGGTCATTAGGTCACTGAAAAGGGGTGTATGGCACTCCCGATATCTATGATAAGGACGAAGGTCCAAGTCTGTGAAGTCCTGGTGCATCCTAATTGCTATATGATTGTGAGACTTGAACGTTATCCAGTGACCTGAGACGAAGACATTTTCATACTATGTCTCTTTGGAGAATCTTTGGGTACTAATGGTTTGACTTTGTGTTGAATAAGTGGTTGCTCATAGAGTTCCAAATGAGGCACATTACCTACATTGCGAGGGAGTGTCTGTTAGGGAACTATGGACAACTACTATCCTCTGTGGCATGATTCCTTGAGGGTGATCCAACTCACAGGATCCTAAGTGAGGGCCTGAGAGGCTGGACCAGGCCAAGGGGATGCCCATGTAACACCTGGCTACGGCAGATAGATGGTCATTTCCAGGGGGTGACTGGACTGTGCATCTGTCTAACCCTGTTGAATGTTTTTTCATACCACTTTATGCTACAATGCACTGTATGAATGGCATGACAATAAAGCCATTTGACTTGATTTGACTTTGTGGAGATGAAATCCTCAATAAGAAAACATCTAAGAAGACTGAAAATGCTGGTATCTTCATTGTTACACTATTATACATTATCTACTGCAGATGTTTAGATATTGACACGCTAGCTGTCTAAATATGACAAGAATGAATTACAACTTCAATAATATTATTGTCATTATTGAGCTCTATCTTGCCAAACTTGTAGGTTGTATGTGTTTTTTTGTTTTTTTTTTGCAATCCACAGCATTATCCTTGAAGCCTATTTACTCAAAAATGCAAATAATGGTTTTACACCAGGGGTGTCAAATTCACTTCCTGAAGGGCCGCAGTGGCTGCACATTTTTATTACACTAACTTTTCTAATTAGCAATCCATTTTTTCTGCTCACTGAAAAGACTTCTTTGCATTAATTTGGATTGACTTACATTTGAAAATACAGAAGCTTCAGTTGTTTCTGTTTCCTGAACCAGCAGCTGAGGTATAATGGGGTGTAAAGAAGAATTTTCATAGTGTGAATTTTTAAGTATGCCCTAGCTTCAGAAGATGACCACAATTTTTCCTCAAATAACATCCAAATACACAAAAACGGTTTCATAATTGCACTAGTCATCAAAATAAAACTCTAATAAGGCCATTATTTATAAAAACATTCAATAAAGGTATTTCCCTGTGCTTATTCACTTCACGTTTCACATTTAAAGGGAAGCCATCTGGTCTTTTTTGGGTTTTTCTAATTATTTCATAATCTTTTTTGGAACCTTGATGCTTAATATAATGTAAGACAGCTGCACAATGCATGTGGTAAAGTGATTGAACAACAGCACATAAATGTAGCATTGGCTGTAAGAATAATTGAGATTATGATTATGTATCATTAACATGGCCCAAGCCCATTTTCTCCCTCATGCTGTTAGTGCTGGTGGTGCATGTTTGAAAAGCAATCCAAACTTGGACTTTGTGATTGTAAAAATTAATCTCCATTGTATTGCGGATTAAAAGATGAAAAATTAATATTAAGTGCCTTTTTGATTACACAAAACTTCCATAAAGTGGTTTTTCAAAAGTCAAATGAAACTTCTATAAAATGGCCTCTTATTTTAAGTAAGCATGCAACGTTTTCTTGCATCTCCGCCACTACTATTAAAAATAAAATCTGCCATAATAACCGTGTTGTTATTACTTAACACACAAAATAGAAACAAAGGGGCACAAGCCACAAAATATCTAAATCAAGACCAATATTCAGTAGGTCTGGAACCCAAAGGCATGCTTTCCCCAGGCAGTCAAACTCCAAACTCAACAGGCAGGTGTCAGGGCCTGCACAGGCTCACAATGGAACACAGGCTTTTAACATATTGACTACTACATTAAAAATATTTAAATTTCTTCTGATGCCAATGTAAAATCAGGGTGATAATTTAAAATGCTAATTAAATGTATTTTTTTTATTGAACAAAACACAATAAAAGTATATTTTCTCTAAAAAAGTTTGTTTGAGTTAACTTGCACTTGGCAAATGGAACATAAACATTTTGGTACATGTCATCTGCATGATAACTTGGCTGGTTCTAACAAGTTGGATCTTGCACCATATGTTGCAATTGAATGTTGTGGTTTCTATTGTAACTTTGAAGTGGTAACACACTAATTGTTGAGATGCATTTGCTGATTTTTCATCCTTATTTCAGATGCCCACTATCCTCTATTTACATGTGTCACCTATGAATGGACTCTTTTTTGGCAATACAGCCCTGAGGACACTTTACCAGATAATTTGTACGTGGCGTCCCTCTATAGATCTCTTACTACGAGATAAGTTCAAGGATACATTTAAATGTTCAAAAATGTGCAATAATCACTTCAAGGGAGAGGAAGCTGTAAACCCACTGGCTTGAAAAGAAAAAGGAAACAAAAAACAATTTCTAAATGCAAAGTTAATTTGTATTACCTAAAAGAAGCAAAAAAGGCAAGATAAGGGGAAATGCAAAAATAGGCAAAAAGGGTCTGCTTAAAAAAGCAACCCAAGGTAACCATGATTTAATACATAAACTAAGAGCAAAATCCAAAAAAGCACAGCATTAGATTGATGACCAGAAAATCCACAAAAGTATTTGTAACTCTCCAAACCTCATTGCTAGTCTGATGGGCATGATGGCCCCAGGACATAAATAGGCAGAGGGTGGTCCTTCAGCAGTGTATTATGGTGTCATTGCCCCTTAAAGTGTACTTTAAGTAGACAAGTTCCATAACTAAATACATAATAAACATGACAAATAAACTAATATGCAGAATTTTCATCCCATTCCAAACCTGCTCCAGCTTGCACATGATCCTACTCAGGATATTCACAACATATTGACAAAAAACATAACATAAATAATAAGATTTAGCAAAACATAAATATAACAAATTAAATAGCAATTTACATGAGCCAGGGCCAAAACCCTGGCTAAAACATAGCTGATAGCATAGAAGGCTTACAGTATATAAAGAAGGTGACATCAAGCACCACGTGGAACATGTCTCTAGCAACATTTAACATCACAGCATCCAAACAATCCAAAATGGCCAAGTGGCGTTATCACCATAATAATGGTAAAAACACCACCAAAAAAAAAAATTATTTGCTCAGACCTGACACTTAGAGATGTGAGATCAATGCCTTGGCCATTAGTGCAAACTAGAAAAATAAAAATGTATTATGCAAATTAAATGAAAGCAGTTACGGCCCACATTTCATTCATCCATCCATTGTGAAATCTTGTTTACTGCTTATGCCAGTGGTCTTTAAAGCTCAGTACAGTGGAACTTCTAGATACGATCACCTTTGTATACGAGAAATTCAAGATAAGAGGAAAGTATGAGCGAAAAATTCGGATCTAAATACAAGCATTGGCTTGCGTAACGAGCCACGAGCCAGGCTGTGGTTATGCGTGACGTGTTTCCCAATCCGCCTCGACTCAGGGATTCACCCAAACTGACGCTGCCAGCCCGTCAGCTCACTCAGTGTTCCTTGTTCTCCCATAGCGCGAGGATCTACGCGTTTGTGCACTTGTGATTTCATTGTTTTGCTGTAGCAGTTCGCCGTATAAGCGTATCCAAAAATATTGTGGACATGCAGACGGAGAATAGGAGACGATTGCCCTCAAGTGGAGTACTAGGGTGTTGTACCGTGTTAGCCATTATGAATGTAGAGAAAAGCCAAGCAAAATGACACCTTTTATTGGCTAACTAAAAAGATTACAATATGCAAGCTTTGATTACATCTTGCCTGAAGAAGGGGCCTGAGTTGCCTCGAAAGCTTGCATATTGTAATATTTTTAGTTAGCCAATAAAAGGTGTAATTTTGCTTGGCTTTTCTCTACCCTCAAGAGGAGAGAGAGAGAGAGGTGAGGGAGCGAGCGAGCAAGAGAGATAAGGAGCGAGCAAGAGAGCAAGAGAGATAAGGAGAGAGAGAGGGGAGCGTGCAAGCGAGCAAGCGAGCAAGAGAGATAAGGAGAGGGAGACGCACACAAGAGAGAAGAACCATCAGTTTAGTTATGATCACATGACGCTCAGCAGACAAAGTGTATCCACACTTATTTATCAGTGTTATTTGTTAGGAAAATTGATTTTTATGTTGATATTTTTGGGGTTGCGGAACGGATTAACTGGATTTCCATTATTTTGAATGGGGAAGTTTTGTTCTAGATACAAGAAATTTGCTACACAATCTCAGTGCTGAAACAAATTAAACTCGTATCTAGAGGTTCCACTGTAATTGTGTTGTTTGTGTTATGTTCATAAGAATTACTTATGAATGCTTTGAAAACTTTTTTTTTGTTTGATATTTGCTGGCCCACTGGTTTGAGTCCGGAAGTGAAACCCTGTTGGGGTCTCTGCGTGCCATTAGAGGGCACTGTTGGCGGAGGATCTCACTGGTCCCCATGTGACCTGGTAGTGCCTCCAACTGGTAGATCCTGCTTAACAGTCAAAGTCAAAGCAAACTTTATTGTCATCTCAACCATATACGCGTACATGTATACAGATAGACGAAATTATGAAGATCAGGGTCTACAGTGTAACAACATGAAATGCAAATAATTAATTAAAAATTGAATTAAAATTAAATTTTAAATTTTAAATTAAAACACAAACAAGACAAGACATTGTGCAAAGACAAAGCAAAGAAATAGCAGCAATATTGACGTGTAGTAATCAATATGAAAATTTATGCAATGTATGGTATTTGCAATCTAGATACATAAACAATTAACAGGGGCCTGCCACCTGACCATAGGAGGTGGCAGGCAACACTCTCCAGGATGGCAGCAAGAGAAAAAAGTTATCTTGTAATTCTGTGTATTTGGATGTATTCACTTTAGAAAAGTATTACTGATCAATAAAGACCCATTATCTGAACCTGGAACTGTATTGGGCATTACTGTGTCAGGTGGTTTGGGGGCTCAGTGGCACCTCCCACCAGATACAGTGTCTTGATGTCTAGTCATATATGTTGCGCTTTTTTGACTTCTCCCCTACTTTGGCCCATCTCGTCATTTCCTGATCCCCTATTCATGAAACCTGCTCTGCTTCTACTCTTAGTAGAACAAGCATGATATAAAGCTATTTAAAACATTAAGTAAATAAAATTAATGTTAGAATTTATGGATGCATTCTGCAAAATGCATAATGTTAAAACTTTTTGTTGAATTATTACTTTCCATGTAACTATACCTTTTTAGAATTGTTGCATTTAATGTTTTGTTTTGGAGATATAATAATAATAATCATTGACCTTATTTAAATTGGTGCCATACTCTGATACTTTACCCAAGTCCGAGGATTCACCATAAAACTGCTTGTGCTACTTTACTGTTTTACAGACTTGTGGTTAATGGATTTTTGCTATGTTATGTGAAGGTTTGGTAATTTTATAAACACTTTTTTCAAGTTTCTTTTCTAATTGTTACTTCCAATAATGGGTTTCTTGAGGTGACGAATCAGAGTTTTGCATTTATTTTCTTTTTAGAAATTGTTTGGAATAATTTCTGTCAATATTTTGCTTTTATTAGAGCACTGTCATTAAGAGGAGCCATTGGCTGCTACAGAGTGCCATCCCAGAAGTTATACAGTAAACATCAACAGTGTGATGCTATAGAAGTTGTCATATCAGATTCTTCATCATTCAAATTTGTGGATATTCCAAGCAAAGCCTTTATTATTTTTTTTAATAAATCATCATGTATCAAATCCTGTAATTTTACACTCTTTTTTGTTTGTGTCACTGAAACCAATTCTAATGTCCAGTTTTGTTGGGCCATTTTTAGGTACCCCATTGTTAGGACTAGGTGTTAGAGGCATGTCCATTGAGGCTGTGCCTTTTGAACACAAATCAAAGGGACAAAAGGTCATCCATGAAAACAATCCATTATCCAAGCTGTGTATTCAATACTCAATTCTCATATTTAGGGACTTATTACTTCATTTTTCTGGTATTTTGACTTTTATTGTTTGGTGATCACAATTTTTTGTTTGATGTTTTGCCTTAGCCACAAGTTATTTTTGATCTGGTCATATACTCTTTCTCAAACTCATTTTCAGACCTTACTTGTTTGAAGACATAACATCCTTCATGTCATGAACTAGGAGTCCTAAAGCATGGAAGTTCCAAAAAGCCCACTAGAAGGGGAAATCCCATGAAAACCCCCAGCTAGACCCCAAAAAGGCCCTGTGCAATCTTTATAAAATAAAAGATTTATTCTTCACAAGAAAGGCAATTCCAAAAACAAACCTTGACCCAATACAGAATCCAACAAGAGGTCAAAAGAACAAAGCAAAAGGTCAATAAATTCAATAATATAAAAAAAAAAAAAATCACAGGAAAACTCACTAACTCCAGAGCGCATTCACAATGACCACCAGGAACTGTGGAAGACTCTCCAAATTGGTAGGTGGGCCTGCCTCTTGGAGACCAACCACAAAACACAATGAACATAACAAAAGCAGCATACATATATAGACAAAATCAAAACTAATGAATAATCAGCATAAATAAAAGAATAAAAAATGAACAAAAAGGACATAAAAGTGTAGTTTGAACCCCAGCCAAGATCCTCAGGCTGAGACTTAACACTTCTTGTGTGTGCATTTGTGTGTTACTTAGTGTTCATTATAATTCAGGTACCTTTTGCTTCAGAATTTAGACTATATTTTATTCAATTTCTGTTTTCTTTAGATAAATGATTGAACAGACTAATATTTCAATTTACTGCCTCGTTTCAGATTTCCCAACCTGTGACCTCATTCATAAAACTTCAGCTTTATTAAAATAATAAATCAGATTTATTAAACCTGGCACATGTGCCTTTCTATGCAATTTACCGTTTATAAATCTTGATACTATATGTGAACATGCCTTGAATGTCGCCCTGAAACATCCATATATGGAACATGCTAATCAACCTCATGCATATGCAAATTCTTACAGCATGGTGCTGCAAAACTTTATTGGCTGGTAGGGGCAGCGTATGCCTCCTGATGTGCTGAGACACCGCCACCTGCATTCAATATCTGATTGGGCTCCACAACTGAGAATACAAGAGTATAGCACCTCTCCTCTGGGGCTCCAGGAAAAGGCGCCAGTGTCTGAGAAGGTAGCCATTTTCCCCAGGCACATGTAATGACATGGTTGTTGTTACAACAAATAGTGCAGGCCATATGAAATAAAGTCCCAACCCGTATGATTTGTGCATTAATAAAATGTCACTATTTACAGTTAACAATATCATTTTTTTTTCTTGCTAGGTGCCTTTAATGCAATATGAATGCAGTCAACTGCACTGATTATGATAGGGAAACTTGACCTTGCTGCACGTTGTCTTTTTAGGTCAACAAAAACATGTAATGTTTTATGTACATATGAAAACTGGATATAGTGTCTCACCAGCAGGATGAAGTGAAGCTTGGCTGAAACATTCCTGATCTGTCAGACAGACCCCTGAGAAGTCAAAACAGGCAGAGATATAAGCTGATGGAAACTCAAAACATTTCTTTTGTGCAAATACGTAGCATTGGCTCTTTTCAAAGAAAGTAGTCTGTATATTATATTTGTCACTTTTGAGATGTAATATATTTGTTACATCAACACACATTCCATTAGACATTAGTAATAGCAGCTCAATGATATGAATAAGTTTAGCTGGTTTGACCAAATTCCCCTGCTTTATCAAGGGTCTCATCATTTCCAAGTTTCTCAATGTTGTGAACACTTGGGACAGAGTTGCTGTAAATATTGTATATGCAAGCTTTCATGTCAAGTTTTCTTTTATAAATCCTGACATTTGTGTGGGAAGTTGTGCATACACATTTTGAGCTGCTTTATAAATGAAGCTCCTGGACATCTCCCTTAACTCTGCTTGCCTGTTACCATGCAAGGCACAATGATTTTTCGTTTGATAATTTTTCACTTTGAGTTTTCTTAAAAGGATAGGTATGCTTTGTATTTACTGTGGCTCAACTGAACTACCAGGTATTTTACCTTCTGGAAATTAGCTAGATTTTAGCTTTTTCACTTCTTTTTTTCTCTTTTAATGGCAGTACAATTTAAAAGTATAAGTTAAAGACATTTAACAGTTTGATTCATGTGCTTAATCCATGGAAAATGTTTTTTCTAATGTGGCAGAACAAATTTATGTTATACATTGTGGAACGGGACCCGGACACAGACAGGCAGACATCGTTGTTTCACCACACACACGTTTATTCACCAAGTATATACAATATTTACAAGTTTTTAGTGCACATCCCAGTGCCTCCAGCACCGATCCCCCAAAAGTCCAGGCCTCACAGTCCTTTGTGCCTCTTCTTCTGGCTGCCTCCAGTCCTCTTTCCAGCTCTGTCCTTCTTCCACCCGACTTCTGCCCTCGAATGCAGGGAAGCAGCCCCTTTTATTCCACCCCGGATGGGCTCCAGGTGTTTCCCGGCACTCCTCCTTGGACACGCCCCTGTGTGGCAGAAGAGCCGGCTGCACACCTGGAAGCCCTCCGAGTGTCTCCTGTCTTCTTCCCCCCAGCACTTCCTGGTGTGGCAGAAGTGCTGGGCTCCAGGGTTCTTCAGGCACCGGGGCGCCACCTGGCGGTGGCCAAGGGCCCCCACAGGGTTGGGCTTCCAAGCCCCCTACCAGAGGCCACCAACAAAACCAAGGCAGTCGCCCCCTCGTGGTCGGGAGGAGGCACCAGCCCTCCTTCAGTCCCCTCGGGAGTCCCGGCTGGGCTCCACCCCCAGCCGCCTGTGACAACATATACACTCATCCTTTTGGCTTAAGTACCTGCTCAGGGCTGTAGAGAGCCAGATCAGAGTACAAATCTACATTGACTGCTCTAAAAGGAACATCCTGGTATGGCTAATCTTCATCAGAGGTGTTTAATAAAAGGACGCAGTTGCTTTTCATATTACAAGGAAGCAATCAAATAAATGTAAAGAGTAAATTACAATAAACAAACAAAGCAGGGAGTGAGAGAGACACAGAGGTGTGAGTCATTACGTCAAACACCTGAACACACAAAGAGAACAAAAGAAAGTCTTTAACAAGACACCCACTAAAGGGTATGTCAGTGTACATAGTGCTGCCAGAAGGACCTGAAGCGTCCATACTTAACAGAATGTAGAAGCAGATTGTCCACCTTGTAACGCTCAACCTTTAGGCAATTCCTCTTCCATTTTCCCTAGCCACCTTTCCAATTCAAATCATTGGAGTACACAGCATTGAGTAGAGAGTGTTATGATTCTGAAGTTTTTGAACATTTTGAACACATTTTGTTTTGCTAGTGTGATGGGATACATTTTTATTTATCTTTGAGTGTCCATTTTGTTTTTCATGGATGCTGTCCTTTGGTGTATTCTTTCCTGTCAGTGACTGTGCTCCATTGCTACCATGTGACATTGCATTGCATAACAGCATTGCTTCGTCATTATATAAGATGGAGAGACGCTGTTCGTGGTGGCTAAGTTTGTGGAAAAATACCCAAACAAAATGTTTGTACAGTAGCTGGAAACAAATCATTTCAGGGAGTTTGGCTGGTATTTTGAGGATGATTTTTGGTTTACATGTTGGACTTTGGTGATATGATCTTACGGACTTCCTGATTGTGACCATTTTTTCCTCTTGGTTTGAGTTTTCTTATTCATATCTTGCTCTTGTCTGTTACTTACCTATTGGCTTGCCACTTTTAACCTTGGCAGAACAAGGGTAGGTGCCAACACTTGATAGTCCATTGCAGAGCACACTCACATACACGCACACCCACACTCTGTCTTGATAAGAGAAATTCATAATAATAATTACATTTATAAAACACTTTTCTCACTTCTCAAAGTGCTTTTCATACACATAGGGGAACAACTTCAAACATCACCAATGTGTAGCATCCATCTGGATGATGCAATGACAGCCATTTTATGCCAGTACGTTCATTAGCTATTAGGTGGTGAAGGGGGAAGAAAGATAGCCAATCAGAGAAAGGGAATAATTAGGGGGCCAGAAGGGCCATGCCATTGTGGGCTGTTTAGCAAGGACATCAGAATACACAATGCTCTTTCCAAAAGATATCCAGGGATCTTTTATGACCACATAGTCAGGACCACAGATGTATTTCTTAAACGAAGGATGGCACCATTTTTACAACAAAGTGTCCCTGTCACTGCACTGGAGCATCAGGATCCACAAAACGACCACGGGGTAAGCACCCCCTACTGTCCACACCAATACTTCTTTCAGCAGTAACCCAAGCTTTTCCTAGGCAGTCTCCCATCTGAGTACTGGCGGAGCCCAAACATTGTTAACTTCAGGAGAATTTCTTGTTCTGCAGGCAATCTTCAAAATTAACCTAACAGGCACACGTTTGGGATGTGAGAGAAACTCATAAGGTCTGAGGGAAAAAAAAAATCAATTATATGTAACAAAAAAATGTGAATTTCACACAGAAAAATCCTAACGTCATTTGAACCCATGATTCTTTGGTGTTGACTCAGCAGCAATAACCACAGTTTCACAATGCTTCTTTCCTTAGGAAATTAAATTTGCATAAATAGTCCTATATGTTTAGCATCGAGATTAGTAAACCACACAATTGCAAATATGAGATCAGCTGTCAAAGCTGTGGTTGAGGAGGTAGATGGTTTTATGGCTTCAAGCCTCCATCCTTTGTCTAAAATGATTTATTAGATCTAGGCCACCGTCCTGTAATTGATAACTGTGATATTACAAAGGCATGTCTTTTAAACTGCCAAACTGTTAAGTTGCAACCAGAATACACCAAGACATCCAAAATACACAAGACAAAGATGTTACATTCCATCCAAAATATGGCTGCAGGTTTTTTTCCCAACTTAATTAGAAACCAATCTAATTAGAATCCTTGTCAATAACAGATCTTACTTAATTTTAGGGCTTGCTAGAGTTTTCATTCTGCCACGTCAGGTCATTCTTACATCATAGACTTTTCCTCTCCAAGGATATCACCCAAAATATTTTAAGCCTGAAGTTGAAAGGTCCTTCTTAGTCCTTCACTGTTTCATCTTCAGTTTCCTTTATTAAACCAGATAGTTCATGACGAATATGCACAAGAGCAAATGGAGGCAAGTCAGATGGAAACTGCTGGTTCCTTTGCCATTTGCATCTTATTGCTAATAAGAAAAAGCTAACAACACTGAATGCAGCTCTTTAAGACTAAAACAAGCAATTAATAAGCAGGACAACTAAAATGAAGCATAAAAATATTACATGACCAATAAGTGCTTCAACAGCACATTTTCTTTAGTAAATTGGGTGAGAACAAAAAACTGCAACCCTCCAGGGCTGATGTAACAGACCCAAGTATTACACTATAGCATATTAAAGACTGATATTAAAGCAATATGTTTTCTTTTAGCAAAATATGAGAGTGGAGCACTGCTGTGAGTAAACCATCCCTAAAATACACTCCAAACTATGTCAACTGATGTACTGTATTATGATGGTCTGACATATTTGGCTTCCATGTTAAAACACTCAGAGAGGAATATTGTTCAGACTGTGTTTCTGAATAATTTCAGTTCATTGTTATTATTGTAAAATTTAACTTTTTACAGTAAGTGCTGTGAATTTTGTGGAAAGATATGTCTGATGGTGACCTTACCACAGTTTCCTTTTATGTGTTGTTATGGACAAACACCTTCTGGGCTCACCTAAGGTATGTAAGAGGGCTCTGTTGCTAACAGTCTTGTCTGCTTTTGTCCCCTCACAAAACCACGAAACCACTCGCGAAACCACCCCTTGAGGGCAATGGAGCCAAAGCAACTCCACTCCTTCTGGTCCGTCTGGTATATAAAGGGAGTCATTCCCAGAAGGTGGTGTCTCATTTGGACCTGAGAGTGTAACTAGCAGGGACAATGCCAGACAAAAAACCTTTAAGAATGACACCAGAGCAGCTCAGAAAGCTTCAAGCCAACAGTTTATAGTAGCACCATCAAGTGTGTATTTTTTTTTGGCACCCCCAACTATTTTTGGACTCATCCTGCCTCGTCACTCACCCCACTGCATTGCTCATTAGTGTGTCTAACTAATAACTACTGTCCAACTTTTGTTAATAACTTACAGGGCATGCAAGTTCACAAACCATTTTAAGCACAAAAAATCATGCACACAATGGGATGCTGCTTTTTGGTCAGTCTCAATTGGCATCAGATAATTGTGATACCCTCTGACATTGTGATCATCTGAAAAAATCATTAAATAACATGAGAGCTTTCACAATACCCACTGCCAAGGGAGATATATTGGCTGAAACTGTATAAATGGATACAGAACTACCTCAAGATTAGAATCGGATGCTTTTGAAGTGAATAGAGACAACCCACAATAATAAAGAAAGAACACACTGAATACACACAGCACAGACTTGAACAGAGATCTATGGGGCTGTCTAGGAGCAGTACTTATCAGTGTGAAGACAGAACAATGACAACACACGATTGAAAAAGGATTTTCCAAGTACAGTATGTGTTTCTTTCTTCACCAGCACCCTGTACTTCTCTGAAAGAGATGTCATTTTGCTGGTTGGCTTCATTTCTGTAATGTGGAATAAGCACATTAGGGGCTTTGGGTGGCATTTTCAAATTTAGGTCTGTTGGGCAGTGGAGGACAAAGATCAATATTTGAATCAATGTGTAGTCTTGTGATCAGGGAGAGGAAATGGCACTGGACTTTTCTTACCTCATTGCAGGCTTAAGCCAAAGTGCAAATATGTGGTGGGAAAAAGGTCCTTAATTTAATGGCAAGAATAAAGTCAGTACCCTTCAGGCACCATTCATAAACTGGAAAGTTTAGGTTGAATATGCACACAGAAATTCAGGACAAACCCTGAGGCATCAGCTGGCTTGACAAAGACAATGTCAAATACTGTTGTCATGATCTGGTTTAAAAATTAACAGATTAGATAGATAGATAGATAGATAGATAGATAGATAGATAGATAGATAGATAGATAGATAGATAGATAGATAGATAGATAGATAGATAGATAGATAGATAGATAAAGGATCTGTATCATAGATAGATAGATAGATAGATAGATAGATAGATAGATAGATAGATAGATAGATAGATAGATAGATAGATAGATAAGCACCCATTGTTAAGACACTGTTATTGCTAGGCCTCCTAGTGTCACATTATGTCACCAGAGTGATGTTATTTAAGTTGGCATGCACTGAGATGTGCATCCAATATTGTGGATTCACCCCAAACATTTGCCATTCTTTTTGTTCTGACTTGGCAGAAGTCAAAGAAAATTTCTAATTAAAGGGGTCAGAAGATGAAGAGAGGTCAAAAATATATGTGAGAGTCGATACCAGAGTAAGAATAAAAAAGATCTTTCAAACAAACCAGGAAACACTAAACAGAAATCAGAAGTCCATGGTCAGAAGTTGGGTCGAAAAACATAAAACTTGCAGAAAATCACACATGAAACATTAAATCAATACAAACTTGGATGAGAAAGAGACAAACTCTGGCAGACCTTTAAACCAACGACACAGGGAATCTCTGGAAATCCTCTAGCCAACGGCCAAGGCAAGACTTGTAAAGCAAACAAAATGTAAATGTTTCAGGAATGAAAAAAATCTAATTCCTAGAGATCAAAAACATTAGGTTAAACTCATAGAAGTCCAAAAAACACTGCTTATGATGCAGAAATAATTAATAGAACAAACCAATCATAACACTTTTATTTGTTGTTTTCGAAAGTCTAGTTAATAAATTACTCCTCCATTTAGACTACACAGTAAGGCTTACCTCTTGGTTCTGATTGTGTGGTAGTTCTCATATTCTTGACTTGCTACCCTGTTAATTGACCAAGACTATTGACATTCAAATTCAACCACGATTTTATATGCTTTCCTTCCCAGTTATGACATTTAGCTTGCCATTCTGACTACAGTTCATCTCCTGAATTCATTTTTAGCTTTGTTGCTGCCTTCCCTGTGTAGTCAGTACAAATACAAAATGCAATATTTTTCTTGATCAGAAATCACATTAAGCATATGTTATAACTTTTGAAAAACATTGCTTTTTAACAATAAATTAAAATGCAGAGTGTGGGAAGCAGCTCAGACACAGACAGGTAGACATGTTGGTTGAAACCCACACACGTTTATTTACAAGCTATATACAATAGTGAACACACACAACCCAGTGCCACAGCACCAATCATCCCAAAGTCCAGGCCCTCTATACAACGCCTTTCTTTCTTCTGACTGCCTCCACTCCTCTCTATCGACTTCCGTCCTCTTCCACCCAACTCCAGCCATCGAATGGAGGGAGGCGGCCCCTTTTATAGTCCCCTGGATGTGCTCCAGGTGCCTCCCAGCAATCTTCCACCAGCACTCCCCAGTGTGTGGCGGAAGTGCTGAGGTCCTGGGCTCCAAAGGCATTGGGGCGCCCCCTGGCGATGACCATGAGCCCCTACAGGGCTGAGCTTCAAACCTCTGTACCCATGGTTCCCAAAGCCACCAGGGCAATTGCCACTTCATGGTCTGGAGAAGGCGCAATCCCTCCTCCTGTCCTCCTGGGCGTCCCGGCTGGATACCACCCCCAGCCGCGTGCCACAAAAGGTAAGCCTATTACTCATTTTGTACAACACCTGATAAATCTGTGCTGCACTGGCCTTTAATGCAGAAACACCACTGAGTAACTGAACGTTAAGACTCAGATGTCTTGCTCTTAACAGAATAAGGAAGAATTCATTTCTCATTATTCACCTTCAAAGGAGCAAATAATTTGAGAATTATGGTAAATTGACAACTACAAAAGACACTTAAGATATACAGTACATCAATGAAATCTGTCATTGGGTTTGCTTTTACGTCACTTTTAACAACTGCTTGACAATTGTGAAAGTGAGGATTGTAATGGAAACCTGTGTTAAGAACTGGTGTGTTTCATGTCTGGACATTTGGCAAGCTAATGTGAAATGGGAGAAGGGGCAACAAATTTGAAGCTGGCCTAAGGCTGCAGTTGTGCTTTAACTTGTACTGCCAGGATCAAACAAACAATTACAAAGAAACACAGCGCTGTGGTTTTGAAATATTGCTAAGAAAGCACATTGAAACACTTGTTAGATCTCTGCAGAGCTGCCTTGTTGTTTTTAAATTACAGACTTTAATGCCTGGCTTACCTGGCTGGTAAGGTGGCACATTTCAGAACCTGAATACCAGCAGACTCAGCTCAGTTATTTTTATGATTATTATTGAACTATTGCTACTTCTTCTTCCTCTTCATCTTTTCCCATTTCTCTGCTGGGTTGATGTGCTTGATCAACCTTCTCCAAACAGCTTGGTTCTGCACCTCTCCTCAGTGAAGCCCTTTTGCTTCAGATTATCCTTCATTTTATCCATTCACCAACACTTTGCCCTTTCTCACTTTCTCTTCCCCTGTACTTCCGGTCCTATCACTGTTTTGCCCACATATTCATTGTGTCTCCTCATCACTAGTCTATACCACTTCAACATACTTTCCTATACTTAAATTAATTTTAATTTAAATGTTAATACTATTGGTACATTGATAACATATTTATGTTCAAGTGTATAGAAACTTAAAAGTTTCTGAAACTGTGAGAATAACTGAAAAGTGGCATGGAAATGAAGTAAGGAGCATATTGATAGAGCTGATTTGTGTTTTCTTTTAAAAGACATGAAGCTATCTACATCTATTAACACATGTTAGTTGAACATGCAGGTTAGAATTTCACTGTACTCTGTACACGTGATAATATTGCTAACTATGACCACAATTACTACTACTAGTAATGATAATAGTTACCTGAGAAAATGAAATTGGATTAAGCAGCTATCAATATAGGAGGATGGATGGATGAATGGATAATAATTTTCACAGAACCAACTAGAAATTTTTTAGAAGCAAATATCACAGAATGAATTAAGAACATTAGCTTTAAGGTTATACAGAGTGAATAAAATGAAAATCAGCAATAGTTTTACAATACTATGAAAAAATCAATAGTAGAACATTATATAGTTATCATAAAACATCAAAAGTCTAAATATATTGTCACAGATGGCTAGGGTTCTTGTCCGGCCGGGATGCCTCTTCATTCTATGGACCGGGGGAGCAAGCCTGTTCAGGACAGTACCTCTAGATGTACGCTAGATGGCAGCCCCCCGGGTTGCATCGGGGCCACGGGCATGGGATTTTGGAACTCAAGCCCGTTGGGATCCGTGCCCACCACCACGGGGTGCTGCGGTGGTTCCTGAGCTAATATAGGCGGTTCTTCTGCCATACCGGAAGTGCAGCCAGAAATGGATCATCAAACACCTGGAGCACTTCCGGGTGGGCTATAAAAGGAGCCAACATCCACCACTCCAGGAGTCGGGAGGAGGGAGACAAAGCTTGCCGGAGAGGACTGGAGGAGATAAAGAAAAGAAGAGAAGTATTGTGCTATTTTGCTTGTTGGGACTGTGTTGTGCCTGTGGGAAATGGGGAAGGTATTACATACAGGTGAAGAAAAGGAAAAATTAAACATTCATTTGTTTTGTCAGTGTGCCTCCTGCATCTGTCTGTGTCTGGTTGAGCGCTGGTATAGCGCCTTTGCCACTATATACATATATATATATATATACTGTGAAGGAACCAGGCCATCAGCCCGCCCCAAACCCCAACACAAACACATAGAGTGTCCCTGGTTCAAATAATGGTTGGTTTATTCACCACAATAACTTTCAAAATGTTATAAACACAAATCATAGATTGTCTCTCTCCACAATACCTCTCTTCTTCTCACTATACTGCACCTCCTCCAGTCAAGTGTTGCTTTTTATCCCCCCATCTCTGACTTGTCTGGACAAGGAAGTGCAGTCCCTTTTATTGAGGTCCCAGGAGTACTTCCATTGCTATGGCCACTGCCCTAAGTCCCGTGAATTGGGGAGCGCATCACCCTGCAGTGCCTCCTTGTAGCACCCATGGACCCCAGCAGGGCTGTGCTGCTGGACTCCAACTTCCAGCATTCCTTGCTGGTTCCTGAATAGGTGCAGATATGTAGGGTTGCTGCCATCTATAACACCTGGGAGAATAAAAGGTTCCCAGTGATATATACACAGCATGGTATGAACACACACCAGAATGACTTTGTCCACACAGGTGGGAAAGTGGTTGCACTACTGCTTTGCAGTATGGAGATCAGGGGTTCAGGTCCTGGGTCCTTCCTGCGTGGACTGCTTTGTGTAGTGAGTAAAGTGCTATATAAATGTAAAGATTATTATTATTATTATTATGAAAAGAGAGAAAGAAAATTTCTGACTTCATAGTCCTGGTCACAACGAGGCATCATGCAGACATATTGCTGTATAAAGGAGCCTCTGTAGCGTTTCTCGACATACTTCTGCAAACTAATACATTGCCTGAATTAGGCACCAACCACCTTACGGCCACAGCTCCGGTCAGCCGCCTCAACAATAGAGGCACGGAACATGGCCCATTCAGACTCAATGTCCCCCACCTCCGGATGTGGTTAATGTTCTGCCAGAGGTGGGAGTTGAAGCTACTTCTGACAGGGGACTCTGCCAGGCATTCCCAGCAGACCCTCACAACACGTTTGGACCTACCAGGCCTGACCAGCATCCTCCCCCACCATTGAAGCCTACTCACCACCAGGTGGTGATCAGTTGACAGCTCCTCCCCTCTCTTCACCCAAGTGTCCAAAACATATGGCCGCAGGTCCGACGACACAACCACAAAGTCGATCATCGAACTAAGGCCTAGGGTGTCCTGGTGCCAAATGCACATATGAACGCCCATTTGCTTGAACATGGTGTTCATTATGAACAATCCATGACGAGCACAGAAGTCCAATAACAAAACATCACTCGGGTTCAGATCGAGGGGGCCATTCCTCCCAATCACGCCCTTCCATGTCTCACTGTCATTGCCCACATAATCATTGAAGTCTCCCAGTAGAACGAGGGAGTCCCCAGAAGGTATGCCCTCTAGCACCCCCTCCAGGGGCTCCAAATAGGGTGCATACGCACAAACAACAGTTAGGACCCATCCCCCCACCTGAAGGCGGAGGGAGGCTACCCTCTCGTCCACCGGGGTAAACCCCAATGAACAGGTTCCAAGTCTGGGGGCAATAAGTATGCCCACACCCACTCGGCACCTCTCACCGAGGGCAACAGAATGGTAGAGAGTCCAGCCCCTCACAAGGAGATTGGTTCCATAGTCCAAGCTATGCATCAAGGTAAGCTCGACTATATCTAGGTGGAACCTCTCGACCTCGCTCACTAGCTTAGGCTCCATCCCCTTCAGAGAGGTGACATTGCATGTCCCAAGAGCCAGCTTCAGTAGCCGAGGAGCTTACCACTCTTGGCTTCATAAGGCTCTTAATGTAATTTTAGGTTGTTGGAAAATGAAACACTGCTAGTTGCAATGTTTGAGATGTGCTTCTTATGAATGCTTTGTGCAAAGAGGTTTTAAGCTGCTGAAGCAGACCTGCATGTCTATTAGAGATCTCAGTGCTAATGGTCCCCTTCCAAGATATATTGTACAGCTTTAATCAAAGAGACCTTCATTGCTGGAGTCCTCTACTGGTTTGCTTTCTTTTCTGTAGTCAGTTCTCTCTGTACTTAAATGTACAACTCCATCACCACAGCTGACTCAACTTCTTCTGTAGTTCCCTTGTGCTGAATAATTTGTTGACTGAAAGTGCTCAGTGTTAGTGTGTCAGAGATAGGATGTGCCACATTTTTCATATTGGCACTCAATCACAGAGTTGTAGAAGGTGTGAAGGATGTCACTAAAAGAACACATTCTCCTGAGAGAAAAGTGGCCACTCTGCCCTTCCCTATATTGTTCCTCTGTATTATGAGACCAGTTCTACCTGTCATTAATGTGGACCCCCAAATACTTATTAATTTTAGCAATAGCGGGGCAAGGCCATAATCCCTTTCCATATTGTTTTGGTGGGTCTAAGCCACTTCTGACATCTCAATGCATGGCCCTAGGTTAGATTAAAGGCTAACTCAAACAAAAAAGTATTCACCCCCTTGGAAGTTTTCATATTTTGTTGGTATACAGCATTGAATCACTCTACATTTAATTTGGCTTTTTGACATAGTGTCATGAAAAGGGTCCATGGTGTTGGGAAATTGAAATTAAAACAGTATGCCTCAGGCTTGTGGGGGCGTTAGTGCTCTTTGTGGAGGTGTTGACATCAGACAGGATGTGAGCTGATTGCTTGTTATGTGCAGGGACAGTCAGCTCAGTTGTTCTCCATTGGCATTCAACAGGAAGTCAGGGTGAGAACCTGCACCCAGAAGCTGGATAAAAAGTAGCCTAAGCCAAGAACTCTGGAGGAATGTGAAACAAAAAGAGAGGGGTAAAGCTAGAGGAGGACAAGCTGCAAAGCATCCATCTCACTAATTGTGTATAGGTAGTGAGACAGAGGGATGGAGGAGCTACAAGATGTGATAGTGCTCTCATCAGCTGACAGGCTGCAAGGTGGAGCTGGGAAGAGGGTGAGAGATGCCACAGAGAGACGGATGAGGCCCGACACATTGGTATCTGGGAAGGAGTTGTGGCGACCCACTGAGGTAACAGCTTCTGGTCCATGGGTACCACCGGAGGTGGCAGATAGGAAGGGCATGACAGGTTACATCCATGGGACACCCATAGGTATGGACAAGAATGGAGATGAGTTTGCAGGAACATATTTGGATGTTTCCTCTCAGGATTGCATTTTAATTTACTTATGGGTGATTTTTAAACCTGCATAGAGCACCCGTTTTTATAATTGGATTTATTTATGGACTAATTGCATTTTTACTTGATTTGAAGCCCTTTAAAATTTGATTGTTGTAAATAAAAGAAATGAGCAGTTATTACACCCGACCTTTGCTTGTTATGTGTCCTTATTGCAATCATCCCAGTCATATTGTCAACGGGTGCAAGTTGTTTAGGGCTGCTGGAGCTAACCCAGACTGTCACACACTGAGAAACAGAAAAAGACTCCTTAATGTTAAAGTGAAAACAGATCTTGGATCTGTTGTAAAATAATTCCAAATATAAGTAAAAAAAATAACATAAATATTCACTCACCTTAATATGTTATGTCTAAATCATCAGTGGTGCCGCCGATTGGTTATAGTAGTCACATAATTAGTAATTTAGACCACTTTGAACAGATTGTTTTTCACTTTGACATTAAAGATTAATTTTTTATTGATGTCAAACAAGCCAAATTATATCTACTATGCTTCAATAAAATGTGACTTCTTATAAGCACTCTATATAAGTGTAAAGAAATTGAGGCTACTGTGTCTTGTCTCCACCAGGCACACATTACTAAATTGTGGTTGTCTTAATTTGAAGGTGGCATTCTTGGGATTTCACAGACAGAGACAGCAGGCAGGCTCATAGACTTTCATTCTAACATTTAAGAACACAATTCAAAATATTAGGCAAACCAGAGTCAAAAGGCAACGCAAAGCTCACAGTATTTTATTACTGTTTTAGGTTGCAAACTAAATGTTGTCAGGAATGTAGCTCATGGTGTAGGCACTACCCACTGATTTAGGAACTTCCTTTATTGTGTAATGTTGTGCACCCCTGGGGATTCAGGGTAGGCTGCTAAGGTAGCAGACAGTGCTAGAGGACCACTAACGGTAGTGACTGAAGGAAAATAAACATGTTGACCTGGCAACAAATTTAAAATATAAATTTGTCATCTTACTTTCAGTTCAAAGACTAATGCCAAAATCAATTTTCTTGGATCAAAAAACCCTAAATTGGCATATAGATCAAATATATACACAGCCCATACGGGTAGGCGCATGGAACGTCTTGTCTCTCCGGCAAGATGATCATCTTCCTCTGCTGTCGGAGGAGCTGTGTAAACTCTGCATTTCAGTGGAAACACTCTCTGAGGTGCGCAGACCAGGGACTGGCCAGATCTCTGTAGGTAGATACACCTTTTATTGGTCTGGTTGCTCTGATGGCTATCATACTCGGGAAGTAGCTGTTGCTTGTAGCGGATTGGCTTTTTCCGATGGTGTCCAATGTCACTCTTTTCAACGAGCGTATTATGAGACTCAGATTACGGCACTCCCTGGGTGCCATGTTTGTTGTCTCAGTGTATGCTCCGACCATGGTGAGTGATGTCTCGGCGAGGGAAACATTTTATTCGCAGAGTCGCTCGGTGGTTTATGGGTGCCCACAAGGTGACACTCCTCTGGTCATGGGTGACTTCAATGCAGGCACTGGCACTGACAGGGCTGGCTATAAGGATTGAGTCTGGTGACCATGGTGAAAGTGGCTCCATGTTCCTTGACTTTGCTAAAGGTCAGGGGCTACGAATTGCTGGATCCTGGTTCCAGTGCCCTGAACCACTTCGTTGGACTTGGTACTCCAATACTGGTGGTGCGGTGAAGGAGATCAATCACATCCTCGTAGGCAGATGCTGGAGGCTCTTGCAAAACTGCAGGGTCTACAGAAGTGCCTACTCAAAGCATCATGATGCACCAACATTGATGGACTGAAAGCCAGAAGTCTACGTGACCATCATCATCAGGTCCTTCCATGAAAACCCTAAATACAAAGATGACTGTTTCATTTATGTTAGGTAGATTGCCCAGAGGGGACTGGGCGGTCTCTTGGTCTGGAACCCCTACAGATTTTATTTTTTTCTCCAGCCTTTGGAGTTTTTTTTGTTTTTTCTGTCCACCCTGGCCATCGGACCTTACTCTTATTCTATGTTAATTAATGTTGACTTATGTTTATCTTTTATTGTGTCTTCTATTTCTCTATTCATTTTGTAAAGCACTTTGAGCTACATTTTTTTGTATGAATATGTGCTATATAAATAAATGTTGATTGATTGATTGATTGAATTCTGACCACAGACTTGTTGTTGCTACTCTTAGGATCCAGCTTAGGTCCAATAGGTTACCACCTACTAGGAAAGTGAGCCTGGACTTGGCCAGACTCCAAGACCAGGCTCTTTCTAATTAGTTTGTACACATTTTGTGTGAGGAACTTGCAGATTTGAGTGCAACTGCCTATCCATATGTGATGTGGGAGACCTTCCGTGACAAGACCCTGAAGGTTGCTAAGGGTTGTGTGTGTTTTACCGGTGTTCCCAGAAGGGGGTGTTTCATCTCACAGGGCAACCTGGATATCATCGAGAGGAGTCGCAGCACATGGCTCAATGGCAGCTTGGTCTGCACTGAGAACTGAGAAGGACGACTGCAAGGACTTTGAGGACAGATAAAGAGGCGTTTGTTAGAGGAATCTGTGAGCAAGTGACACACCATCTGTGGTCTAGTGACACACGTCCTGATTACAGAGGAATCAAAGCATTACCCACATCTGAATCTGTACCTTGGAGAGTCGAACTCTGGGTCGCTGATGGAACGGTCCTTACGGATGACACTGCAGTTATGACCCATTGGGCTGGCTACATTGAGCAGTTGTTCATAGCTGATCCTCCAGCTAGGACATTTGATATCTCTGGGTCCATGGTCAATGAGCCTGATCCTCCAATTAGCTGTGAACCACCCAATCTCATTGAGATTGCACAGGTGGTGAACCAGCTGAGGGAAGGAAAGGCTGCAGGGATCTGTGGCATCTGGGGTGAAACTCTCCATGCTGGTGGTAAGGCTGTCCTCCTGGCATTGTAAGCAATCTTTCCTTCCATTTGGAAGACTGGCATCATTGCAGCTGACTGGAAAATGGGACTTGTCGTCCCTATCTGGAAAGGGAAGGGTGATCGCCTGGATTGCAGCAACCACAGGGGATAACTCTGCTCTTGGTGCTGGGTAAGGTCCTTACTAGAGTCATCCTCAATAGGATCCGTGATAACTACCAGTGGCCGGAACAGTCTGGTTTTAAGCCTAAGAAGTCTACCATCGACCGCATCCCGGCACTGAGGGTTCTCATGGTGTGCAAATGCAATTATCGCGTTCTTCTTTTAATTGTCTACACTCATCGTGGCCATTTGGTTTTAACAAGTTTCTAGGTTTCTTTGCAGCCTTTGTCAATTTTCATAAAGTATTCGACTGTTGATCGAGATGCCCTGTGGGACATCCTGAGGGTTCACGGGATCCCCTCGAGGTAGCTGAATATTATGGCCGGCCTGTATACTGGTACTGTGAGTGCTGTGTAGTGTGCTGGCAGAACCTCTGTGTTTTTCCCAGTTGATTCTGGGGTTCATCAGGAGTGTGTTCTTGCTCCTACTCTGTTCAATGCTTGTATGGATTGGGTGTTGAGCAAGGTCATGGGGCCCAGCGGCTGTGGGGCATCTGTTGGTGAAGAAAGATTCACAGATATTGACTTTGCTGACGATGCTGTGATCTTCGCGGAGTCAATGGAGGCTCTGATCAGGGCGCTTGAGAGACTGAGCAAGGAGTCTGAGTGTCTGGGCTTGCAAGTGTCCTGGATACAAACCTAGATTCAGGCCTTTAATGACATCTTGGGCACAGCCATTAGCAGTGTTTCCGTTTGCAGAGAGAGTGTTGACCTTGTCGAGAGGTTTACTTACCTTGGCGGTGACATTCATGTCTCTGGTGACTCTTCCTATGAAGTCAGTAGACAGCTTGGGAGAGCATGGGGGGTCATGAGGTCACTGGAAAGGGGTGTGTGGCGCTCCCAATATCTATGGGGGGTTGCCAATCATGATCCCAAGTTGTTTCATCTTGTAGTGGGTGCGGCAATGCACTGTACTCCCCAACTTGACTTGACTTGATTTGTAATCTCCACAAAAAATTATAAAACCTAACTAATAAAAACACCAATAGAGTATCACATCTGAAAAAATAGCATACGTTTAAAGGCACAGGGAGAATCCTAAACCTCACCTTATGAGAATGTATGTTTAACAAAACCACACAGCTAGCATCCTGTTTACTGCTAAACAAAATACTATGTCCCATATAGGACAATGGAGTAGCAACTGGATAGCAATCTCTATTACTCTCTGGGATTTGTAGCAGGCTGCCGTCCCCACTATCTTTCTTCCTTTGTAAAGTGCCCACTTGAGCTTATCCAGACCCTAATTAGCCCTGATTGAGCAATGTGCCTTTATTACATGAAAGTTAACCAAGCAATTAAATCCATTTTAAACATTTCCTTTGACTGACATTAAATACTTTCATCCATAGATATAAGCAGAGTGCATATTGTAAACTTACAAAATGAAGTACAACAAAGCTGCAAGTAGCCAATCAGAACCCACACGGGGCACAGACCTGATGCAAATGTGTTGCATGGCAACATTGAGGCCCAACCTTTTTTTTCTCATCTGTTTGTTCTCAGGCATTTTATAAAATTACTATTAGATATGCACATCACCAAAACATGAGTCATCCTTAGCCGATGAATAGAAGGTGTCCTTAGTGGATGTTTAAAAATGAGGCCACTGAGTTTGGGGATGGGGGGCTAGGGGATGAGTTGATGCTCTTCATCTCATGTCAATGTTATTTTCTGCCTAATACTCCTATCAAAAACTGAATAACCTTTTAAAGAATGTTATCCTCTTGAATTTAGAAATGGATCTTTCAATGAGCACAGTGAGGGGGTGTCAGATTTCTCAACCTGTGTGACAATCTTTCCCTATCAACTGTGATAGTGTGCTAGCAGAAGAGATAACAACACTCTATATAATTTATGGTGACTAGGAGACCTTGCAGTGCTTCACTTAGTCTTCATTTTACTCAAGGGTAGACTGGGGCATTCAGGTTTGCTGAAAAAGGGTTATTTTTTTGCTGATGTTGCTGATATCGCTGAGGTAGTTAAAAAAACTCCTTTGTGGCAAGACCTGGTGGGTGGATGAGATTTTCCCAGAGCTGAGAATTTTGTTGGGGTGTCTTGACTGACACACCTCTTCAACATTGCATAAAGGCCATTGTGTCTCTGGATTGGCAAATCGGGATGGTGGTCCACATGTTTAAGAAAAGGGATTGGAGGATGTATTTCAACTTCAGTGGATCACACTTTTCAGCCTCCCTGGGATATCCCATGGCAGGGTTCTAGAAAAGTTTTTCCTGCTGTTGGTTGAGTCTCGGATCCAGGAGGAGCAATACAAACTTTATCCGGGTTGTAGAACACTGTACCAGCTTTTTACCTTCACAAAGATTCTGAAGGTCTCATGAAGGTATACCCAACCAATCCACATGTGTTTTGAGGACTTGGAAATGGCTTATGACCATGTCATTTGGGGTGTCCAGTGAGGCGTGCTTTGAGAGTAAAGGGTATTGTGCATTTTGTTGAGGGCTATTTGGACCTTGTACAAACAGAGAAAGCTTTGTTTGCATTGCCTACAGTAAGTCAGACTCGTTCCCTGTGAGTAAGAGACTTCATCTGGGCTCCACTCTGTCACTGATTTTGTTCATAATTTTTATTGAAAACATTTCTAGGCACTGTCAAGTAATGGAGGGTATCCTTTTCAGTGACCTGACGACATCATTGACGCTTTTTGCAGATGATGTGGTCCTGCTGGCTTCATTGGTCTGTGACCTCCAACGCAAACTGTGACAGTTTGCAACTGAGTGTGCAGGAGCTGGGCTGAGGATCAGCACCTCCAAATCTGAGATCATAGTTCTCAGCCAGAAAAGGGTGGCATTCCCTCTTCAAGTTGGGGATGAGGTGCTGTCTCAAGCAGAGAAATTTAAGTACCCCATGGTCTTATTCATGAGTGAGGGAAGGGGGAAGCTTAAGATCAACAGGCAGATTGGAGCAGTGTCCGTAGTCATGTGTGCTTTGTACCAAGCAGTTGTGGTGAAGCGAGAGCTGAGCCAGAAGGCAAAGCTCCTGATATTCTAGTCAATCTATACTGCTGTCCTCACCTATGGTCACAAGCTTTGGGTAGTGACCAAAAGAATTAGATTGTGGGTACAAGTGGCAGAAATGAGCTTTCTTCCCAGGGTGTCTGGGCTCAGCCTTAAGACAGAGTGAGGAGCGCTGACATTCAGAAGGAGCCCAAAGTAGAGCCACTGCTCCACAACATGTAGCATCCATTTGAGGTGGTTCTGGCATCTAATTAAAATGCCTTCTGGATCCCTCCCTAGATAGGTGTGTCGGTCATGTACAACTTACAAAAAATCTTGGGGCAGACCCAGAACATGCTGGAGAGATTATATCTCTCAGCTAGCCTGGAAACTCCTTGATGTTCCCTCACAGGAGATGTAGGAGGTGGCAAGAAAAAAGGACATCTGGGCATCTTTTCTCTGAGTGATGTTCCCCACAGCCCTGATACAGGTGTGCAGCAGAAAATGGATGAATTGGTGGATGAATGGATAGTAACATGTTTTGGGGTACTTGTCAGCTAATTTTTTATTGATATGGCATCAGAACAAATAATTTTGGGATCATGGTCGCTCACTTACTTGAATTGTGTATTTGTCTGTGCCATGCTCCTATTAGAACACAACTAGCTGACATTACTAATGCTGCTGTTGTCTGAGCATTTTTCATAAAAGCTGTATAACAAGGATCCCTAGTCTGGCGTGTTTGAGTTTAATAGTTCATGGGAGGTTGTCAGAGGGAAGCCAGATAAAATTAAATAAATCCTATTTTCCTATTCCCAGACTTAACATTTGTACTTGCACCTTTGTTTTTGCAGTAAAGAAAAGAAACAAAAATGAGTTATTGTTATGTCACTCAATAAAGAATAAACAAGCCAAAAGTGCAAAAGAGACATGGACAGTCAGAAGAAGCATGAGTCTATTAGCGCATAAAGTCAACACCAGATAAGCTAGCTACTCAACAAGCTAGACTGTTATTCAATGATCCAAGTCTAAAGAGAAATCAAAAGTCAATACCACCTAATGTTTTTTTTACATGCTAAATTTTTGAAAGTTTTCTCCACATTCTTGGATGTCAGAATACACTGTGCCATCTTGTGCCATCTTTTAAACTATTCATGGTGATGATGACATATAACACGATTAAGGTACCATGGTATAGCATAGTGACGACAGTGAGCAAAAACAGTGATGGTCATTACATTGTGACTTTTACAGACCGAGAAGCTATTAAAAATGAATGATTGTTAAACTGAAAGAGTTCAGTAAATGATAACTCAGAAAGATTCCTTGAAGTTTAAATCCCAAAAAATATACAGTACAAGAGGAGCAAAAAAAATATTTTTTTAGCCAAAACAATTAACAAAATATAAAAAAACTTAAAAGTTATTCACTCAGAAATTAACTAAAACACTTGCTCAGTTGGACATTAGAACATCAGAAAAGGCTGTACACCTTTCTGGCTGCCATCTTCGGAATCAATGAATAGGAGAGTGCCATTTTGATTGCCAGTTCAATAGAACTGCTAGATAACTTCCATTAGTTGTATTAAATCATTAAAAATGTAAAAACAAATCCAAATTCCGCAAGATTCCTGTAAACCTTCACATATAGTGTTATTCTCCACTCAAATCTGGTTTTACCATTTCCATAACCTTTGATGAATTTTCAAAATTGTCTCTGCAAAGTACCTAGATTGGGGAGCATGCACTGGTACAGCACATTGCCACACCCACCACATGACAAAACAGCTCAGGATCCTGATTGTCGACCCCCGTGGCAGACACACTGTCCAGTCCCACCCTCCAGAAATGACCCGCTCTCTGCCACAGCCAGGTGTTACATGGGCTTCCCCTTGGCCTGCTCCAGCCACTCAGGTCCTCAACAATGAGAATCCTGTGAGCCGGATCACTCTTGGTGAATCGTGCCACATGGCCGTAATGCCGAAATGCTCCTTCACATTGCAGATAATGTGCGTCACTCGTGACTCCATGAGCAAATGCTCATTTAAAACAAAGTCAAAACAGCGGTACCCAAGGATTCTCTGAAGAGACACAATAACAAAGGAGTCCAGTCTTCATCATAGGTCACAGGATAGTGTCCACATCTCACAACCATATAGCAAGACAGGAAGCACCAAAAGACTTGGACTTTCGGCCTTTTGCAAAGATATTGGGAGCACCACACACCCCTTTCCAGTGACCTCATGACCCCTCATGCTTTCCCAATCGGTCTACTGACTTCATAGGAAGAGACACCAGAGACATGAATGGCACTGCTGAGGTAAGTAAACCTCTCGAGAAGGTCGACACTCTTTCCACAGACAGATGCACTACTAATGGCTGTGCCTAAGAGGTCATTAAAGGCCTGGATCTTGTTTTTTATCCAGGGCAATCACAAGCCCAGGCAAAGTCAAGATCCGTGTATTTTTCTTCACCATGAGATGCCCCACAGCTGCTGGACCCCATGACATTGCCCAACACCCAGTCCATACAAGCACTGAACAGAGTAGGAGCAAAAACACACATCTGACAGACCCCAGAAACAACTGGGAAAAATGCAAATGCAATGCACTCACAGTACCATTGTACAGGCCGGCCTTGAGGGGATCCCGCAAACACTTCACGAAAATTGATAAAGGCTTCAAAGAAACCTAGAAACTTGTTAAAACCAAATGGCCACAATTAGTGTAGACAATTAAAAGAATTTAAAACTAGCATTATTTACAACTCAGGTCCCTGTGCAGCTCTACACTTAACCACTAACAGAAATCAACCCTCATCATTCCCAACATACTTTACTGCACATCTCTGCATATTATAATACAGTCAATCTAGTAAGGGCAACATGCTGGAATGAAACACAGAACATAGCAATGCATTGCCTGCATCAGGCAAACACCTCTAGGTCATATATATCTCTGTGGTTGTCTTAAAGATGAAGCATGCAAATTTATACATTATGTATTGACTTCTACGAAGTATGACACTGAGTCACCAAGACCTGCAAAAGTACAAGGACAACTGACAAAAAAGCACATGGCATTAAATATTCTATTTTTGTTTCTTTATTTTGGGATGAATACATTTTTTAGCTGTTTTTATTTTTTTTTAATGGGGAATCCTTATTGTACCTTTGTTTTCTATGAATACCTTTGCTGTGCTAGAAGCACGGTTTTCTTACCCTTGGCTTTTATTTATTTATTGTTTGGTTTTTACTTTTGTTAAATTTGATTGATGTTATTTCTGTGAGTTTTGAATGTTATTATGCTGTCATTCCCTATACGTCGTGGGTGGAGCCCCAAGAGGCAGGGCCACCCTAATGTCCCTGCTGTCATTCCCTCCTTTTGGCTTTATCTTCTGAGTCAGAAGTGAGATTTACCAATGGGACCTTGAGTTTAGTGGAGTTTTCTGTGAGGATTATATTTCTTGATTTTTCTGGTTTATTTGGGTTATATGGCTGTGTTTCATGGACTGGCTTCTAGATTTGTATTAATTTCGGACTGATTTTTAGGTAAGCTCTTTTTGCCCTTTTTTGTACCCTTTTGCTTGTTTTGTTCTTTTCTTGGTTTTTATTTATAAAGATTATACAAGCTAGAAGTTTACAGTAACATTCACTCTTGTAGAATATTTGATGTATTTTTGGACATTTCTTGAATCTGAAAAGCAAGTGCTTCATTTATAGATGTTCTGCAGGCTAAGGCCAGCAGGTAGCAGTTTGGGGACTTGCAGCCTTGAGGTGATCCTCTTTTAGGCAGGTCAGCAAAGGTCATATCCTCCATTATAGGTCTGATCACATATCCTTGCAACCATGTCTGTGACTCCAACTCAAAATTAACCATATGTTTAGCGTTATTTATTTTTTTTTATTTTAACATTATTTTTTGGAAATCACAGCAATGCTATTTTGTTCTTTTGTGGGCAGTACCATTTTCTGGTCCCATTACTATGATGCAATGCCTGATTGCTAGAAATTGTCCTGGAAGACGCACCTTAAGTGTGAATTACACATCTTTCATGATTGAAAATACTTCTGTAACCATTTTGTGTTTGTGCTTTCCACAGAACTCTACTTTATAAATACACAATCTGTTTTTGGACTTTGACATTAGTTTCGTGACATGACTTTCATGCATGTTAGAGCTAATTTGTTTCAACTCTTGCTTTATTTCTTTGACTATGTCATTCACCTCCTGATCCATCCCTCTCCTTTGCTCCTCCCTTTTGGAGGAGTCTACAAGGGCTTGCTTTGATCATATTATGTCTGTGAATAAGCAGACATGAGCAACCGCCTGCCTAACCAAAGACAGACTTACTGTGAAAAGGCAGAAAAAAAGCATCAAGAAACTGAAAAAATCAAAAAAGGAAAACAAATTACAAGGAAGAAGATGTACATGAAACATAAAAAAACAAAATAGAGTAAAAATAAAAAGCTATTAAAATAAAGACATTTCCAACAAGAGGTAGAGTCAGACAATTCCAAAAAAACAAGGGGCCACGTGCATAACGCTGTGCGTAGAATTCACATTAAAACATGGCATGCAGACAAAAGTCGTAATGTGCGTATGCACAAAAAAATTCAGATGCACAAAACCGTGTGTAATCTATACTAATAAAAGGCAAAGCCCTCACTGACTCACTCACTCACTCACTCACTCACTCACTGACTGACTCATCACTAATTCTCCAACTTCCCGTGAAGGTAGAAGGCTGAAATTTGGCAGGCTCATTCCTTACAGCTTCCTTACAAAAGTTGGACAGGTTTCATTTCGAAATTCTACGCGTAATGGTCATAACTAGAAGCTATTTTTCTCCATTTACTGTAATGGAGTTGAGCGCAAAAGTCGGGGGGAGTTTCGTGTGACATCATCACACCTCCCACGTAATCACGCAGTACGTAGAAAACCAGGAAGAGCTCCAAAAACCGCTGAAGAAAACATACATTATATAATTAAGAAGGCAGCGAAACAATTAGAAGCGAGCAAGTGACATATAAAACCATATTCAGCGGCTCACGTGAACTGACGCAGTGCGGAGACAAAAAGCAACAGTTCCAAAGAGTGCTGAACAAAAACCAAATTACAATTCTACGCTCAAATAGACAAACCACACGCCGTGGCGCAATAGTAGAGCCTGCGCCGGCTTCTGGGGTTCGATTCCCGAGAGGGGATGCACTAAGCATGTACGCACGCTTCCCGATACATTTTAGCCTCGCATCCCCTTGGTTTGAGACGTATGAAAAAATATGCGGTTAACGCAGAAAGACAGATCACCAATTGAAGCTTTATGAATAATGGATACTTTATTCGCGATCAATGATTGTTTTGGTAAAGCCATACTCAGTGTATTCATTAGATGAACGGTAAAAAAGTAAGAGCGAGGGGAGGATGACTTATTGAGGCACACAGGCAAAACCACAATAGCACGCGGGCTCGATGTACTGTAGTGCGCGTCAACTCTATCTGAATTGCGCGATCACATTTGAAAAAATATATCTTTTCAAGTTCTATTTAGTCCATATCTGTCAAACTCAAGGCCCGCAGGCCACATCCGGCCCGGCGTGTAATTATATTCGGCCTGCGAGATCATTTTATACAGTATACTGTATTATTGTTATCAATGGCCCGGGGATATGAAGCGCTGGTAACACAATAAACTACAGATCCCGTAATGCAGAGCTTCAGCTGCCTTGCCGAACACTTACCGCGTTAATCAAGTCTAGCTTATGATGCTGCAAGTAATTGCGAAGCTATCCTACACGATGCCGAAGAGAAAAGGTGATTCTGAACATGGAGCCTTTAAAAACCGATGGGAGGTTGAGTATATGTTTACTGACATTGCCGGTAAACCCGTGTGTCTTATTTGTGGAACTAATGTGGCTGTAATTACAGAATTTAATCTAAGACGGCACTATGAGACAAAAGATCAAGATAACCTGAAAGACCTGAATGCAATGCACAAGATACAGAAAGCAGAAGAGTTAAAGAAGAATCTGACAGTTCAGCAGATGTTTTTACCCGTGCAAAATCACAAAGTGATTTCAAGTGAAGCTGCTTTTATGGAAGACACAAATGTACCAGTGCAACTTGCCCCACTTTCCCTGTTGCCAAGTAATGCTGAACCAAGTCGACACTGCGTGTTCCCAAATACGCACTTTGTTCATAAACTGAGCACACTGCGCACTGAGTTCGCACGGCGCTTTGGTGACTTTGAAGAACAAAAAAAGAATTTTGAGTTGTTTCGCAACCCATTTGCTGTCGATGTGGAAACTGCACCTGTGCAGATTCAGATGGAGGTGATTGAGCTGCAGTGTAATGGCACACTGAAGGCAAAGTATGATACTGCACGGCCCGCACAGTTTATTCACTCCATTCCCGCACAAATGCTCCAGCTCCGTCTACATACGGCTCGAACCTTGTGCATGTTTGGTAGCACATATCTGTGTGAGAAGCTCTTCTCAGTGATGAAGACTAACAAAACAGCACACAGGAGTCGCCTCACTGATGATCACCTGCAGTCCATCCTGAGAATCTCCACAACACAGAACCTCACACCAAACATAAGCGAACTTGTTGCCAAAAAAAGATGCCAGGCTTCCAAATCTGATAAAATGACATAAGAGCAAAGACAACTGAATGATTTGATTTGTTATTGCTGAAAAGAACAAATTTTATTTATGTTTCCAGGTTTTGTTATGCACCATGTTCATATATGAATTTGTATAATTTTGACAGGATATATTTTTATGGAGAGCAAAATATTATGTTATTTAAGGTTTGAGTTGATTTATTCCGGAATAATATTCTGTCGACTAAATAAAAATTCCTTCTATTTAAAATTTAAATAGAACTTCAACATATACGATAGTTGTGTGTGTGTGTGTGTGTGTGTGCATGTATATATGTAGATATGTACAGTATGTATATATATATGTTTATATATATGTGTGTGTATGTATATGTATGTGTGTATATGTAGATATATATATATATATATATATATGTATATATCCACATATATGTGGATGTATGTGTATATATGTATGTGTGTATATACACTGCTCACAAAAATTAAAGGAACACTTTTTTTATTGGGCCTGGCATGAAATCAATTAAACCTGTCTGATAATTTTCTGGTTGGTTAAGCAGCTGAGGTCATTGTTAATCACTTTCAGCTGTATTGGTGTTCATGGACTTAACGACAGGTGCACTAAAGTGGCAACAATTAGAAAACCCTCAAAACAGGACTGGTTTTACATGTGGAGGTCATTTCAAGTTTCTCCCTCTTGATCTTTTTGGCTGGTTTTCCACTCGTGCTAGTTTTGGCTTGAGTAATCATCTCTACTGGCAGTATGAGGCGATTCCTTAACCCTACAGAAGTTGCACAGGTTGTCCAACTTCTCCAGGATGGTACATCCACATGTGCTGCAGCAAGAAGGTTTAATGTGTCTCCCAGCACAATCTCCAGAACATGGAGGAGATTTCAGGAGACTGGCTGTTATTCTCGGAGAGCTGGACAGGGCCGTAGAAGGTCCTCAACCCATCAGCAGGGCCGATACCTGCTCCTTTGTGCAAGTCGAAACAGGCTGAGCACTGCTCGTGCCCTACAGAATGACCTCCAGAGGGCCACTGGTGTGAATGTCTCTACCCAAACAATCAGGAACAGACTTCATGAAGACGGCCTGAGGGCCCGACGTCCTATAGTGGGCCCTGTGCTCACTGCCCAGCACCGTGGAGCTCGACTGGCATTTGCTCAAGAACACCAGAATTGGCAAGTCCGCCACTGGCGCCCTGTACTTTTTACAGATGAGAGCAGGTTCACCCTGTGCAGCTGTGATAGACGTGAAAGAGTCTGGAGAAGACAAGGAGAATGATATGCTGCCTGCAACGTCGTTCAACATGACAGGTTTGGTGGTGGGTCAGTGATGGTCTGGGGAGGCATATCCATGGAGGGACGCACAGATATCTACTGCGTAGGAAATGGTGCTCTGACTGCCATAAGGTATCGAGATGAAATCCTTGAACCCATTGTCAGACCCTACGCTGGTGCAGTAGGTCCTGGTTTCCTCCTAATGCACGACAATGCCCGGCCTCATGTGGCAAGAGTATGCAGGCACTACCTGGAGGATGAAGGAATTGAAACAATTGAATGGCCTTCACGATCCCCTGACTTAAACCCAATAGAACATCTGTGGGACATTATGTTTCGGTCCATTAGGCGCCGCCAGGTTGCTCCTCAGACTGTACAACAGCTCAGGGATGCCCTCATACAGATCTGGGAGGAAATGCCACGAGACACCATCTGTCGTCTCTTTAGGAGCATGCCCCGACGTTGTCAAGCATGCATACAAGCTCGTGGTTGCCACACAAGATACTGAAAAGCATTTTGAGTAGCAGAAATTAAGTTTTTGAAAAAATGGACTAGCCTGCCACATCTTCATTTCACTCTGATTTTAGGGTGTCTACACAATTGAGCCCTCTGTAGGCAGAAAACTTTTATTTCCATTAAAAGACTTGGCATCCTTTTGTTCCTAAGACATTGCCCTGACGTTATTTGTATAGATATCCAATTTCATATTGAGATCTGATGTATCTAATGTGTTTCTTTAAAGTGTTCCTTTAATTTTTGTGAGCAGTATATATGTGTATATGTGTATATGTATATATGTATGGATATGTATATATATATATATACTGCTCAAAAGAATTAAAGGAACACTTTTTAATCAGAGTATAGCATAAAGTCAATGAAACTTATGGGATATTAATCTGGTCAGTTAAGTAGCAGAGGGGGTTGTTAATCAGTTTCAGCTGCTGTGGTGTTAATGAAATTAACAATAGATGCACTAGAGGGGCAACAATGAGATGACCCCCAAAACAGGAATGGTTTAACAGGTGGAGGCCACTGACATTTTTCCCTCCTCATCTTTTCTGACTGTTTCTTCACTAGTTTTGCATTTGGCTGCAGTCAGTGTCACTACTGGTAGCATGAGGCGATACCTGGACCCTACAGAGGTTGCACAGGTAGTCCAACTTCTCCAGGATGGCACATCAATACGTGTCATTGCCAGAAGGTTTGCTGTGTCTCCCTGCACAGTCTCAAGTGCATGGAGGAGATTCTAGGAGACAAGCATTTACTCTAGGAGAGCTGGAGAGGGCCATAGAAGGTCTATAACCCATCAACAGGACCAGTATCTGCTCCTTTGGGCAAGGAGGAACAGGATGAGCACTGACAGAGCCCTACAAAATGACCTCCAGCAGGCCACTGGTGTGAATGTCTCTGACCAAACAACCAGAAAGACTTCATGAGGGTGACCCAAGGGCCCCATGTCCTCTAATGGGCCCTGAGCTCACTGCCCAGCAGCATGCAGCTCGATTGGCATTCGCCATAGAATACCAGAATTGGCAGATGTACCACTGGTGCCCTGTGCTTTTTACAGATGAGAGCAGGTTCACCCTGAGCATGTGACAGAAGTGAAAGGGTCTGGAGAAGCCATGGAAAACATTATGCTGCCTGTAGCATCATTCAGCATGAGCAGTTTGGTGGTGGGTTAATGATTGTCTGGGGAGGCATATCCATGGAGGGTCACACAGACCGCTACAGGCTTGACAAAGGCACCTTGGCTGCCATTAGGTATCAGGATGAAATCCTTGGACCCATTGTCAGACCCTATGCTTGTACGGCACCTGGTGCACGACAATTCCTGGCCTCATGTGGTGAGAGTATGCAGGCAGTTCCTGGAGGATGAAGGAATTGATACCATTGACTGGCCACCACACTTTCCTGACCTAAATCCAATAGAACACCTCTGGGACATTATGTTTTGGTCCATCCTATGCCACCAGGTTGCACCTCAGACTGTCTAGGAGCTGTGTGATGCCCTGGTCCAGATCTGGGAGGAGATCCCCCACAACATCATCTGTCATCTCATTAGAAGCATGCACCGATGTTGTCAGGCATGTATACAAGAACACAGGGGCCATACAAAGTGCTGCATACAATTCTGAGTTGCTGCAATTAAATTTTGGCAAAATGGACTAGCCTGCCACATAATTTTTTCACTCTGATTTTTGGGGTGTCTTTGAATTCAGGGCTCTGTAGGTTGATCATTTTCATTTCCATCAAACGATGTGGCATCCTTTCGTTCCTAACATATTACCCAGTCTATATCAGTATAGATATCCAGGAGGATTTCTTTTTCCCATTGAGATCTGATGTTTTCAAAGTGTTCCTTTAATTTTTTGAGCAGTTTATATATATATATATATATATGATAGCAACACTCATCACTCATAACAGTGACAAAACAATTACATTGTCAATCATGTTACGTTATTTTCAAAATGTTTCCTTTTCTTTTTCATTGCTTCTTTAACACACTACTTCTCCGCTGCGAAGCGCAGGTATTTTGCTATATATACTGTATATATATGTATGTGTGTATATATAACATATATATATGTATATATATATAACTGTGTATATATATGTGTATATATGTATATACTGTATATATATGTCTATATTTGTATATGTGTATATGTATATATGTATTATATATATATATGATGTGTATATATATGTTTATATATGTGTTTGTCTGTGTTTATATATATATATATATATATATATATATATATATATATGCCAGCAACACTCATGACAATGACAAAACAATTACATTGTCAATCATGTTACGTTATTATTAAAATGTTTCCTTTTCTTTTTACTTCTCGCTGCAAGCTGGTATTTATATATGTGTTTGTCTGTGTGTGTATATATATATATATATATATATATATATATATATATATATATATATATATATATATATATATATATATATATATATATATATATATATATATATATATATATATATAGATAGATAGATAGATATGACAACAACACTCATATCAATGACAAAACAATTACATTAACAATCAAGTTACGTTATTTTTAAAATTTTTCCTTTTCTTTTTCATAACTTCTTTAACACAGTACTTCTCTGCTGTAAAGCGCGAGTATTCTGCTAGTAATAATAATAATCCTTATATATAATTTGATACTATCCATATGTATGGTGTTCGCATCAATACCCTGTATGTACGTCAATACCTCGACTCAGTACAAGTTAGAACCATGCAATGGGACTCTGCCTCTGTAGTTAGAACATAACGTGGCAAACGCGGACGCAGCATTGCATGATTGGCTAAGAATGTTCGAATGCTTCAGTGACGCCGCTGGATGGCCGAGTATAATAAGTCAGCATTGGTTTGAGCAGATAACAGTAAATTTGGTTGGTTTTTGGAAAGTTGGTTTGGTGGGGCATACTTTCCAGGACTAACATCGTTGACTGACTTAAACCCTTCAACAGCTCCGTAACTGTAAGTAATTTAGAACGTATCGCCATTTGCTTGGTACGTCGAAATCTATCTTTGGGCAGTTCGGTTTTGGCATCCGTCCTTCTGACATCTGTTGGCAAACTGAGTAATGAGTAGGTATTAACTACAATCATTGTTTAAATTTTAGCCAATCTCAGATCTAAAATGACCACGCCAACATAATTATTACTCCAACTCTGATTAGAGTTGTAAAATATGGTTTGTTTTGAAAATTTGTTTGCCAGAAAAAATCAAATGAGGTGCACCAAAGAACTGCGTTCACATTTCGCAGCCCCGCTTAAACAGGAAGCTCTTCATTACATAGTCTGAAAACGGCACAAATCAGTGCCATGATAACAAAATCATTTCACGGACTGAAAAAAACAAATAATTCTTTGCAGAGAAAGTATGGATTTCACAAACGTAGAATTTGTAGCCGAATTCGATCGTCTCCCAGTCGCTATACATTTTATTTATATAGCGCCTTTCCCATTCTCAAGACACTTCACAGAATTTAAGAAAGAACGGCAGGGTATACAGTATATAGCATTGTACAAACCAGATAAATAAATAAAGAAGGCTAAGACAGTAAATTCAGAGAAAAAGCCTAACAGACAACATAATTGATGGTATAGCACACATATATACAGGTTACATGAGCATCTTGACATAGAGGTAAACCGAGACAAGGGTAGTAAAGTCAAGTAGAGCTAAAAGCCTTCCTGAACAGAAAACAGAGTTTTGAGTTTATTTTAAAAGAATTCATGGAGTCAGCTGACCTTTCGGTAGGTCATTCCAGAGTCTGAAAGCAGGATTTAAGTAGTGTGCTGGGGATGTGGTCCAGTATATAAGTAGTCAACCTTATCTTATAAAGTAGGTTATTAACAAACGCAGATGTGATTGGTGAGAACTTAGAGAAGGAGCTGGATGTAGTGGGAAAACAGGGAGAGATATAAACAGATGATGTATTTATTGAATTATTTAAATCTTTAATTTTGTTATGGAAAAAGTGGAGGAATTCCTCACAGACTTCAGTAGAATAGGTAGTTGGGCCAGATCCGGGTTTGATTAGTTTACTAACTACAGAAAACAAAACCCTTGGGTTATCGTGGCCACTTTCGATTATTCTGCCATAACGGGTGTTCTTGGCAGCAGTTAGTGCTTCTCTGTAAGATCTTTGGTGGTCAGAGAAAGCCTGGATGTGCACAGTGAGGCCAGTCATACGTGACATTCTCTCAAGGTGTCATCCTGCTGCTTTCATAGATCGCAATTCTGAATTATATCAAGGAGTTGAACGCTTAAAGGAAACCTCCTTATGTTTTAAATGAGCTGTTTTATCTAATGCTGAATGAAGGGCTGAGTCATAGTGGTCAACAAGACTATGTAGTGTTGATGGAATAGGTGCAGACAGTAAAAGATCAGAAATGGATCCAGAAAGGATAGAGGGACAGATATTTTTAAGGTTTCTGTAAGAAATTTGTCATTTATAGGTAAGAGGAGGGAGAGATAATGAGATAGTGAAAAGTACTGCTTTATGGTCAGAGAGTCCCAAATCAGTGTTGTAAATGTTGGTAGCAGATAGTCAACTTCCACGCACTTCCGCTACATAAATCCTGGTCAGTGTGAAATGTAACACTCGTATAAACAACAAAAGTTCGAATTCAGAAAGTCGCACAGTGCCTGAAATAAAAAAGAAGTTGTCAGATATCAAAGTCGTTGTGAATAGGAGAGTCATAGTCCACCATCTCAGTGTCATATGGAAGCTTACTCTATGTGTGTGAATCACTATGTGCTTCTTAAATGGGCTTTTTCTTACGCCCACAGGACACAGAATAAATTACATTCATGATACTGCAGCTCTCTGAACAATTTAAATACTAAGATGTATGTTTGATGTCATTTTCATGATGAAATGAATTAAAGCATGTATTAAACATGGTAACACAGTGGCACAGTGATAGTGACGAGCTGGGGCCCCTTTCAGAGACTGTTCCTGCCTCCCGCAAGATGCTTGTTGCTCCATCTGCGACTCTTGATGAAATAATTTATTGCATCAGTACTGTCTCTTTCAAACGTACTAACCCACAATTCCTGTCCTTCCTTTTCTTTCTCGAAGTGACCAATCGCTACACAATCAGCTCTTTAAAAAAAGTCAAGCCATCTGTAAGCTTAGAATTCCAATTCTTCAAAACTTTTAAGGAACATTGAAATATCTTCACAGTAAATGTTTAATTATTCCATCCAACTATGCATCCATGGCCGTGCAAGTCCCAGCAAGCATACAACGCAAGGCAGGAACAATCCCTGCAAAGCCAATTGATCGCTAGCGCTGTCTGCTGTGTCCATACATTTAATAAATAACAGTATACATTATTTCAAAGAAGTTAAAATGTATCTGTATAATGTAATATATATAGTTTATTGCATTTCATCTTAAAAATGATATCAAGAGCTCCAAGCAGAAATCTAAATTGACTTAGAAGCCAGTCGTCATCATCTGTAAATACGCGCTCTCTTCTGTTGAATTGAATTGAATTCCTTTATTATTATTGTATGGTACAATGAGATTCAATATACAAATCCTCCATAAACTTATTTTCCTATAAAATGTTAAAATAATAACAATAATACGATAAAAAACAATGAAAAATATACACTATGAAAGCATAAGTGGCTCAGGTTGCTTATTACAACTGTAATACAAATTTACAGTGAGGTAACAGTTCTACTGGGAGAACCTGATGGACTGATTGAGTGCATTTAGAGCTCTTGGGATGAAACTGTTTGTGAACCGTGAGGTTCGTGCAGGAAAGGCTCTGAAGCATTTGTCAAATGGGAGACATTAAAATAGACTCTGCCCATGGTTGAGGCAGTATGTGCTAGATGCTGTACACTGATAATTCTCTCTGCTCTTGACACAATCTGTCGCAGAGCTTTCCGATCAGCTGCTGTATAGCTGTGATTCCACACTCAGATACAATGGGCTAAAATACTCTGAGTGGTGCACGGAAAGCAGCTATATTCCGTGCATCATTATTGCAAGATGATTACAATTACTGTAGATACCTTAAACTAAAAAATGATATATGGTTGATTTCAGTGTATTTGATAAAGCCGCGTCAAAGAATATGAATCTATACTAATAAAAGGCAAAGCCCTCACTCACTCACTCACTCACTCACTCACTCATCACTAATTCTCCAACTTCCCGTGTGGGTGGAAGGCTGAAATTTGGCAGGTTCATTCCTTACAGCTTCCTTACAAAAGTTGGGCAGGTTTTATATCGAAATTCTACGCGTAATGGTCATAACTGGAAGCAGTTTTCTCCATTTACTGTAATGGAGATGAGCTTCAACACCGTGGGCGGAGTTTCGTGTGACATCATCACGCCTCCCACGTAATCACGCAGTACATAGAAAACCAGGAAGACCTAAAAAAAGCGCTGAAGAAAACATGCATTATATAATTGAGAAGGCAGCGAAACAATAAGAAGCGAGCGAGTGACATATACAACCATATTCATGACTTCTGCTACTTCGGAAACAAAGCACGATGTAAACCTACACTTTAAATTAAGTTCATAGACAGGCTGCCGCTGGCGTTTGTAATTTACTGCCTGCCCATATAAGGCCGTCCGTCAGCGGAAATCCAATAGCAAACTCCCACTAAATATTCACGGGTTAAGGACTGTGCTTATGCAGAGGAAGATGAGATGGTCAGGGTGGTGTTTGGTACAAACTCAGCGAAACTGCGAGAGAAAGTTTTAAGTGCCAGGACTAAGGTAACATTAAATACAGCCATGGACATAGCACGAGATGGCACCAGCACAGCTGGGAAACTTCGATGCATGTACACCGAGGCTCACGGAACTGACGCAGTGCACAGATAAAAGCAACAGTTCCAAAGAGCTGAACAAAACCGAATTACACAATTGAAAAGGCAGCAAAAAATATGAAGCGTTTGATACATACAAGCATATTCATAAATCCAAAACAAAGCACACGTTGGAAAAAGTCAATGTCCGCTAAAGGAAGACAGTGTAAAAAACCGTGCATGCAGTGTGTCAGGTCTCAGATAAAGAAGAAGACGAGCTGTTTATTGATGCAGTAAGAAACGAATCGATGAATGAAACCTGTCATCTTTACAACGATTGACAAACACGGAATGTAACTTGAACACAACACATCCTACAAATACGAACCTGATTGAAAGAAATAATGATAATCAAATCCTTGATGACAGCAACACTCAGTAACACTCACAAAACAAATACTGTATATTGACAGTCATGTTACGTTATTTTTAAAATGTTCCCTTTTCTTTTTCATAGCTTTTTTAACACACTACTTCTCCGCTGCGATACGCAGGTATATATATATATATATGTATATATATAACCCGATCTACATACTCGAATAATGGATACTTTATTCGCCATCAATGATTGTTTTGGTAAAGCCATACTCAGTGTATTCATTAGATGAACGGTAAAAAAGTAAGAGCGAGGGAAGGATGACTTATTGAGGCATGCAGGCTGTAGTGCGCGTCAACTCTATCTGAATTGCGCGATCACATTTGAAAAAATATATCTTTTCAAGTTCTATTTAGTCCATATGTGTCAAACTCAAGGGCGCGGGCACATCCGCCCGGCGTGTAATTATATCCGGCCCGAGATCATTTTATATACTGTATTATTGTTATTAAAGCCCGGGTATATGAAGCGCTGGTAACACAATAAACTACAGATCCCATAATGCAGCGCTTCAGCTGCCTTGCCGAACACTTACCGAGTTAATCAAGTTATTGCGAAGCTAGCTCACACGATGCTGAAGAGAAAAGTTGATTCTGAAAATAGAGCCTTTAAAAACCGATGGGAGGCTGAGTATATGTTTACTAAACCCGTGTGTCTCATTTGTGGAGCTAATGTGGCTGTAATTACAGAATTTAATCTAAGACGGCACTATGAGACAAAACATCAGGTTAACCTGAATGCAATGCAGAAGATACAGAAAGCAGCATAATTAAATAAGAATCTGACACTTCAGCGGACGTTTTAACCCGTGCACAATCACAAAGTGATTTCAAGTGAAGCTGCTTTTATGGGAGACACAAATGCACCAGTGCACCTTGCCCACTTTCCCTGTTGCCAAGTAATGTTAAACCAAGTCGTCACTACGGTGTTCCCAAATACGCACTTTGCTGATAAACTGAGCGCACTGAGTTTGCACGGCGCTTTGGTGACTTTGAAGAACAAAAAAAGTCCGTCTACATGCGGCTCGAACCTTGTGCATGTTTGGTAGCACATATCTGTGTGAGAAGCTCTTCTCAGTGATAAAGACTAACAAAACAGCACACAGGAGTCGCCTCACTGATGAGCACCTGCAATCCATCCTGAGAATCTCCACAACACAGAACCTCACACCAAACATAAACGAACCTGTGGCCAAAAAAAGATGCCAGGCGTCCAGCTCTAAAATGACATATGAGCAAAGACAACTGAATGATTTGATTTGTTATTGCTGAAAGAACACATTTCATTTATATTTCTAGGTTTTGTTATGCAGCATGTTCATATTTGAATTTGTATCATTTTGACAGGATATATTTTTATGGAGAGCAAAATCTTTTGGGATATTTAAAATCTAAGTTTATTTTTATATAAAATTACATAAGAGTAAAGAAATGTGAATGTTTGTTCTTTTAACGTTTACTTTATTTCTAACTTGTATAATTTAGACAGGATATATTTTTATGGAGAGCAAAATATTATAAGTTGTTTAAGGTTTGAGTTGATTTATTCACGAATAATATTCCTGTCTGTTTTTACCATTCCTACCAAACATATTTCTGTCGACTAAATAAAAATTCCTTCTATTTAAAATTTAAATAGAACTTGAACAAATACGATAGTTCATAATATCCACGCAGACTTGCACGTAAGAGCGGGAGTTATCCGTTTTAACAAGCAGCGTATTGCACTGATACGAAATAGCTGTGTGTGTATATATGTAGATATGTATGTATATGTATATATATGTTTATATATGTGTGTGTGTATGTATATATATATATGTATTTGTGTGTATATATGTGTGTGTATGTATGTATGTGTGTATGTATTTATGTGTGTGTGTATATGTATGTGTATATATGTAGATATATATGTGTATATGTATAGATATGTATATATGTATATGTTTATGTGTGTGTGTGTAAATATATATATATATATATGACAACAACACTCATCACTCACAACAGTGACAAAACAATTACATTGACAATCATGTTACGTTATTTTCAAAATGTTTCCTTTTCTTTTCATTGCTTCTTTAACACACTACTTCTCCGCTGCGAAGCGCGGGTATTTTGCTAGTCATATAAATAAAGGGAAACCACACAGGAACAGTAGCACTGCTTTGACGCTGTTTTCAAAACTGAGCCGAAAACGTAGGTACGCCATGGTTTGCCCTGGCATGACTTTATGCCAAGTTTAGTTTTTATACATCACCGTGTGAGCATGGAAATGGGCATATGTAACATTTTTGTGCGTATGCACCGTTTATACATGAGGCCCCAGAAGAGCTTACTCGTGTGCAAGCCTGACTTTATCGTAGCGGAAAGTAACTGCTATGTATTCTGACACCAAGAAGATAACAGAGAATTTTTAATAAAGACCCGAGAAGAGTTGTGAGCCAAAAAGACATGCAAAGATTGTTTTTAATCAAAACTTTAAATCATTGTGGACAATTCCAGGAATGCTATCTTAAAGAAACACATACCAACTTTTTGTTATTGTTATTTATTCACAAATTTGAATCAATAGGAATTCTTCATTGTGACTTTTATAACCCTGATACAGTCACTACTAAGTTGTTACCTTAGGAATGCAGTGATAATCGTTCCACAAAATGGAGGCCACAAAATGGCGGGGGAGACTAATCCTATCCTGGCAAAATCAGTATACTTTAGTTCAGCTGTATAAAATGCACAATGTTTGTTCAATGTTTGTTTTGGTCTCATTTTAAAATCTAATATTTCACAAAAAATTAAGAGAAATCTGATATGTCAAAAAACACCACAGTTGCTATTGAGGCAGTGCCAGGTCATGTATAAAGCTAAGTATTGTTAAAGTGGTAATCCAGGCAGATTAAAGGAATAGTTTATATAATCATTTCACAATTGTTTTCTTACTTTATGAAATGACTGTTGAAGAGACAGCTGGTGAACTTATTTTCAACTATTTTAGAGAGCTGATGTGACACCATTACAATGGATACATATGGTTCCAAGCTTTCTTGATTTTTATACTGTAGAATGGTGAAAGCTGTAAATGGTGTATCTCCCTTTTACCTTACAGGACTAACTAATACCTTTACTCGAGCACTTTTACAGGAATCAAAAGATCCATCCATGCACAATCTAACCTGATATATCCTAACTACAGGGTTATGGGGGTCTGCTGGAGCCAATCCCAGCCAACACAGGGCACAAGGCAGGAAACAAACCTCAGGTAGGGCGCCAGCCCACTGCAGGGCGCGCACACACACACCCACAAACCAAGCACACACTAGGGACAATTTAGAATTGCCATTGCACCTAACCTGCATGTCATTGGACTGTAAGAGGAAACCCACGCAGACACGGGGAGAACATGCAAACTCCACACAGGGAGGACCCGGGAAGTGAACCCGGGTCCCCTAACTGCGAGGCAGCAGCGCGACCCACTGTGCCAGTGTGCCGACCAGAATCAAAAGATGCATGCTAATATTAAATCTGAAAGATTAACTAAGATAGTATAGTATAGGTCTCTGGCCCTTTAGTTTTTGGAGTGTAAACTGTTGAATTATCTACCCACCAATGTGAGAGAGACCTTGTCAGTCTCGGTATTTAAATCAAGGCTGAAATCTCATTCTTTTCCTCCCATGTACTCTTGTATGTACATTGCTTTTTAGTAATCACGGCAGTCATTTTGTTTCTGTTATTTTCTCATCTTATTTTTCCTATCTGAAGCATCATGGAGTGGATGTGTCACCATCATTGATAATCCCATTATTAGACCTTTTGTGCTATTCTAAATGATTTGGCTCATGACAGGTTACACCCTGAATGGATCATAAGATATACTTATGCACATCCCCTCATTCCCCCTCACTCCCTCGCATTGGTCCACATTGGAATTGCTAGTTAGCCTAACAAACACTTATTTTTGATGTAGCAGACAAACTGTAGTATTTGAAGAAAACTGCATGTGAGTTTAAGAATAATGTGGAAACTGCACACAGATAGCAATGAGACTAGGATCTCCATTCAACCTCCTGTTGCAATGATGTAGTGGTGCTAACCACCATTCCACTTTACATTAATTGCACAAATTTCCACAATTAAAGTACATATGTTGCTAATTTGTTCTTATTTTGAATTGCATGTATGTATTAGTAATATATTATGTTGGTAATATTGCACTTTTTTTACTTACATGTAAACAGAAGTTCGGTGATGGGATTAAAAATTCACTATTGAGTTAAGATCAGATTCTGATTCTAAAATGTCAAGAAAACTTTAATATAGCATGTCTGTGAAAAATATAAATTGATTTTCACATCTTAAAATTACACTTTTAGTTGGAAAATTATGCATTTTTTGTATTGTGTAGGTGCTCTTCGATGACTACCATCTAGCAAAGACAGAGCATTTTAGAGAATAAGTAGTTTCTGAGATATCCGCCCTGAATGCTAACACCTAAATACAACTATAAAAATTGACTTATAAACGAGTTGCATCGTGTTTGTCTTGTTACAGGGTGCAGGTCTATTGCTTTTTAGTCCAACATTTAACTCCATATTCTTCAAAAATAGTGTAACTTACAGTATGTCCAATGTAGGAGGAGCACGAGTGAACCCAGCCAGGATGGAAGATGGCTCATTACCCAAATGGGAGACCAGTACAAAGACACACACAGTTTGGCCAGTGGAACATCAAAATGAATTTGTTCCTGGCCAGAATGTCTTATGAGATGGGCTGAGGAGAATCAAGAATTGGGATTGGTTCCATCCCCCATACACAGGGTGGCAGTGGCCCTCATACGGTAACCCAGGACACTCAGAGGAGTGTTTGGGAATTGAATGTTTGGAAGGGCAACCCTGTCGGGGTCACTGGGTGCAGTTAGAGGGTGCTGTCGGGGAGGATCTTTTAACTTTCTGTATGGCTTGGAAGTGCTTCCAGGAAAACACTCTGTGACACTGGAAGCATTTCCAGGTCCAACTTAAAAGGAGCCAGCTGCCACAAATCATTGAATCACGGTCGGGAGACAGGCGGTAACACTAATCAGGAGGTATTAAGGAGGAGGAATTGTAAGTATAATGTTATTTTTTGGAGGCATAAATACCTTTTATTTCATTCTAAAAATGTCTGGTGCTTATCCACCCCCATGGGCTGTATAAATTGTTAACTTTAAATAAGGTTTCTTCTTACTGCTCTTTTTAAACATGGGATCAGGCCTATTGATTTGCAAAATATTTCAATGAGCAGTTTTTGAAATATATTCTTCATTTAAATTTACTGTACGTGTACACACACACACACGGGGGAACACACAAGTGTGCACATGCACGCACATACACACTCAAAGAAATTTATAGGTGAAGATAGCTGACAGTGTGTTTGCCCTGCTTGAGCAAATGCTTGATGTTGAAGAGAAAGTAATGGACATGCATACACAAACACACACATGCCTCAAACTATAAAGGTCGATGTGCACAGAGACATTAAACTACCTTGTACCAATCCTTCTATGGAGCTTGTTTACTTTATATGACTCAACGTTTTCTAGTTTAAAATTAAATGTTTTTTAAGTTGTTCACTTGATTCAGCCTCCTGTTCAATTTACTTTGTATTTTGTCACACACGTGCAATTGGGAGGCAACTAGATGGCCTAAATAATAGTAGTACCAGCCTAGGGGGTGGCGAGTTGCACTAACTTTCTCTCTCTGTCCTCTGCAGACTATCTCTGGGAAATCCCACTAGGTTTTGGAGCTATTGATGATGTCACTTCCAGTACTGCTACTATGAATGATGTCACTTCTGGTTCTGGTCCAGATGAAGTTACTTCCTGTCACGGCCTTTACAGTCGCCATCTTATCAAACCAAAAGCAGTTTTGTTTGGGACTTCAACCTGAACACAACTCATCAATATTAACCTTTTGCAGCCAGGGCACAATATATGGGTGGCTACCCCAAACCTTTTTTGATGTACCCGTGTCTTTCTTATTACAGTGGCGTAGTCAGCAGGATGCAATCCCAAAAGAAACTGGGACAGGACCTGAAGGATAACAAGGTGGGAGAGTACTGGAGACGAGTTTTCTGTGTGGGGGGAAAACTCCCATTAGAAATGTCTGGGCTAGTAAAAAAACAAAGGGAGTATCTGGGAGAGACACACAGGAGTAGGCTAGTTCCTATGGGAAAAGCAAAAGGGGCTTATTCTGTTCTCTTGGAGGAGAGAGCTGTCCCTCCACTAGAATTAAGACCATAGATAAATGTGGGGCATCCACAGAGCATCAGGTGAAAAAAATAAAAAACTGGACATTCGACCCAGAATGGCCGACCCAGAAGCAAGCCTTTGCTCTCTGGAAAAAGGTGGCACTTTTGCTAAGGCCCCTTGATTGCACCCCCATCCAGATTGTGCAGCAGGTCATCTACTTCTTTTGCCCACAAACATTCCTGAGCATTTCACCAAGCCAGTCTGAGGAGACTTTCAGAACATGGATGAGTTGATCAAGCTCACCGAAACATCTAGGACAGCCTCACAATCTGGGAGAGCAGAATGGTCCTATAGCAGATGCTATGGGGATTATGTTCCACAAAATCTGCCTCTCACTTACAAACCAGAGCCTGTTCCAAGGTCCTCAGGCCCGTGGGCAGGCAACCCACTCGGGAATGAAGAAGAATGCAGCTGGAGAAGAAAGAGGGTTGTGTGCACCCCTGACGATGTCACATATGGGAGCAGTGTTTCTTAATGGATTCAAGGTTAAAGCCTTTTTCGATTCCTGCAGCAACATTTCTATTGTTGATCACCAATATGTACTACTGTTGCAATGGGTAAAAGTAAAGACCAGTATTACTTTTATACACGGAGAAATCCGACAATATAAAACCAACCTAGGTTTCATCAGCCATGGAGGATCGCTAAAGAAATTCCCCATAGTGGTCCTCCCGAATCCACCTTTTCTTGTGATTCTGGGGCGGGACTGGTATAACAATAAATGCTGTATACTATTGACTACTTCCAAACATAACTTAGGTCTGGTTATAGAAGGGAATGACCCATCTCCAGAAACATCATCTCCCAGTGCCTTGACAAACTGGGAAGAATCCCCGCCCCTTGAGGTCAGACCGGACCTTCTGCGAGATTCAGTTTCAATTTAAGGAAACTCTGGCTTCTTTCAAAAGAGAGCAGTGGAATGACGACTCCCTGAAATTTGCTAAAAATGCAGTTGTACTAGTCAATGGCCATCACACTCTTCAGCCCATGCCACAAGGACCTCACTTTGTAATTGAGAATGATCTGTTGTATCGGGTAGCAGAGCATAAAGGAGAGGTCTGGAAGCTGTTGTTAATACCATGAATCTGTGAATTGGCACACGGCCACCTCCTAGGAGGCCATTTGGGCACCGAAAAAACATTAGAGCTCTGATCTTATTAACTGGGAATTAATGAGGAGGTTTGCCATTTTTGTGTCTCTAGCCCAGAGTGTCAATTATGGCAAATTCCTAAAAGGGACCAAGCTCCTCTTGTTCCCAGTCCCTTGATTGATGCCTCCTTTGTAAGGACTGGGGTCTATATAGTAAGACTCCAAGAGCCCTCAGCCCAAGGACACAATATATATTAGTTCTCGTGGATTATGCGACCTGATACCCAGAGGCTGTTCCTTTGCATTCAGCCACATCGAAGATTATTGCAGGGGAACTTGTAGGGGTCTTTGCATGAGACTGCATCCCTAAGGAGATCCTTACTGATCAATGGACACCTTTCACCTCAGAGACGTTCAAGGAGACGGCTAAGTTACTTAAAATAAAACACTTAAAGATCACAGTTTATCATTCTCAAACCAACGGACTAGTCGAGAGGTTTAAACAGACTCTCAAACAAATGCTTCACAAGGTGGTCAGCAGGGACGAGAGGAACTAGGATCAGCTCCTCCCCCTTGTGCTCTTTGCCTATCAGTAAGTTCCACAAGCCTCTACAGGGTTTTCACCTTTCAAATTATTTTATGGACGGCAGCCTCAGGGAATACTAGATATTTTAAAAGAAGGTTGGGAAGGAGAGGCTCTTCCGTCTACCAATATATTAGAATATATTGCGTTGTTATGCGATCGATTTGGAAAAATTCAACCTATTTTAAAAACTCACATAGAAGAGGCACAAGCAGCAGAGGCCCACCATTATGAACGTGGTATGACTCTCTAAGAATTCCATCTGGGGTATTGTGTCATGGTTTTGGTTCCCAACTCCCATTTCAAGTTGTTAGCCCATTGACAAGGTCCCTATGAAGTTAAGGAGAGGAAAGGACTTGTCGATTGTTTGATGAAACAACCCAATCGTTGACTGGGTGAATGGGTATATCATGTAAACTTGCTGAAGCCGTGGAAGGAAAGGGATCCCGATCCCTCCTATGCTCAGCTCCGCTCCGCTCTTTGCTCAGAAAAATATCCTTAACTTTTGTACTGAATTAAATTCAAGACAGAGACGGGAGCTCGAAGCAGCTATCCTGTCTGTCCCAGAAGTAGTGAACGAAAAGTCAGGAAGGACCTCTCTGATTGTGCATGACATTGTGACAGAGCCTGGGATTATTGTTCGAGAGCGCCCCTATTGTCTTCCCGAGGCAAAGAAAGCAGAGGTGGAGCTTGAAATGAAGCGCATGCTGGAACTAGGAGTTATTGAGGAAAGTAATAGTCCCTGATTCCAGTCTGATGGTCTTGGTTAGTAAGCCTAACGGGAGTTGGAGGTTTTGCAATGACTTCCATCGGCTTAATCAAGTCTCCCAATTTGATGCTTATCCAGTGCCTTGAGTGGACGACCTCCTCAAGAGGCTTGGGTAGGCAAAGTATTTGACCACCCTTGACATGACGAAGGGGTACTGGCATTTTCCAATAATGGACTCCGCTAAGATTAAGACTGTTTTCAACACCACTAGTGGACACTGGCAATATTGTGTCCTTCCATTTGGGTTACATGGGGCTCCTGTGACTTTCCAGTGTCTGGTGGATAAAGTGCTCCAGCCTCATAACATGTATAGTGCTGCCTACTTGGATGACTTTGTCATTTATTCCAGCACATGGAAGTTATTTAACAAAGAAGAGGGCCCCTAACATTGTGGTGTGGACTGATAATATGGACGCTGCATTTAGTGACTTAAAACAGGCCCTTACATCAGCACCAGTGTTGAAAGCACCTAACTTTTTGCTTCCTTTCATTTTCCAGACAGATGCTTCGGGCAAAGGCCTGGGTGCCATGCTGAGCCATAGCATCGATGGTGTTGAACACCCCGTTATGTATCTGAGCCAGAAGCTGTTGAATCGGGAGACCAGGTAGAAAGGGAGGTCCTTGCGATTAAATGATTGAGGTACTACCTCTTGGGCCGTGAGATCACTCTTGTTAGGGATTATGCACTCCTACAGTGGATGGACGTACATACGGAGTCAAATTCGCAGGTCACCAGGGGCCTCATGAATAACACAATCTGTAGAATTCACACTAAAACATGGCGTAAGGACAAAAGTGGAAATGTGCGTACGCACAAAAAAATCAAAATGCATAAATCTTTGCGTTTGCCAACTTCCACGTTCTTCCGTTCCATAAATCCTGGTCAGCATGAAAAGTAACGCACATGCACACACCTGCTGCACCACCCAAACTCCTCCCAGAATTATGCCTCTTTGAATATGCAAATCAATATAAATAGCCCTTAAACTCAGCGTTCTGTGAAAAGGCAATGGCAAAAGCACGGGGAAAATAGAAGAATTTCAGTGAATACCAAATGGAGGCAAGGAAAAACAGACTATTTTTTGGTTTAAACAGTGGTATAAACAACAAAAGGAAGTTGATTAAAGTGACATAGAGTGTCAGAGAAACACGAAAGCTCAAGTTCACAAAGTTGCACAGTGCCCGAAATAAAAAAAAAAGTTGTTAGATATCAAAGTCGCCGTGAAAAAGTGAGTCGCAGTCCACCGCCTGAGTGTCATATGAAAGATTATTAGGAAACAGAGAAAAGAAAAAAATAGGGACACAGTGAGAATAAAGCTCAAAATGTCAGCTTTAATCTCGAAGTTTCCACTTTAATCAAATAGTTTATTTTGTCATAAAAGCAGAACATCATAAACTTCATCTTTAAATTGTTTACTAGTTTCTCAAATACCATCGTAACTAAAGTAGCAGATTAAATGCTTTGTCTTGTATGTGTTCTTCTATGTGCTTTATGTGCGTGAATCACTATGTGCTTCTTAAATGGGCTTTCTCTTCCTTTGACTGGACACAGAATCCATTACATTCATGATATTACAGCTCTCTGAATAATTAAAATACTGAGATGCATTCTTGATATCATTTTCATGATGATAGTGTTAAAGCATGTTATTAAACATGGGAACACAGTGGCACAGTGATACTGACGAGCTGGCACCCTGTCCACAGACTGCCTCACGCAAAATGCTTGCTGTGCCGTGCGCAACCTTCGATGAAATAATTTCTTGCAGCAATACTGTCTCTTTCAAACGTATTACCTCCAATTCCTGTCCTTACTTTTCTTTCTCCAAATAACCAATCACCACACAATCAGTTCTGTAATAGATGTTAAGCCATCTGTAAGCTTAGACCACCGATTCTTAAAAACTTTAAAGGAAGATTGAAATATCTTCATAGTTCATGCTTAATTATTCCATCCATCTATCCTTGCAGTGCCACACCAGCCACAGCAAGAATAAAGCACGAAGCAGAAACAATCCCTGAACTAGCTAGCGCTGCAACACCGTGTCCTCACATGTTTAATTATTAACAACTAGCAAAATACCCGCGCTTCTCAGCGGAGAAGCATTGTGTTAAAGAAGTTATGAAAAAGAAAAGGAAACATTTTAAAAATAACGTAACATGGTTGTCAATGTAATTGTTTTGTCACTGTTATGAGTGTTGCTGTCATATATATATATATATATATACACACACATATATACACACACACACACACATGCAGACATACACACATATAAACATATATACATATACATATATACATATAAACATATCTACATATACACATATCTACACATACACATATCTATATATATATATACATACATACATACATACAGTTAAATATAAATATATATATACACACATACATACATATATACATACATACACACACACATATACATATATACATACATACATATATATATATATATATATATATATATATATATATATATATATAGTAAAATACCCGTGCTCAGAAATGAGAAGTAGTGTGTTAAAGAAGTAATGAAAAAGAAAAGGAAACATTTTGAAAATAACGCAGCATGATTGTCAATGTAATTGTTTGTCACTGTTGTGAGTGATGAGTGTCACTATATATACACACACACACACATATATATGGGGTGCCAAACAGGCAAATACATTGATTTTCTGAATATATAAAGTCAAAACTTGAATATATAAAGTCAGCGTCGGTATATATAAAGTCAAAACTTGAATATATAAAGTCAGCGTCGGTATATATAAAGTCAGCGCTGGAATATATAAAGTCAAAGCTTGAATATATAAAGTCAGCGCTGGAATATATAAAGTCAGCGCTGAAATATATAAAGTCAAAACTTGAATATACAAAGTCAGCGCTGGAATATCCATCCATTTGTATGGATATATATGGAATATATAAAGTCAAAACTTGAATATATAAAGTCAGCGTCGGAATATATAAAGTCAGCGCTGGAATATATAAAGTCAAAGCTTGAATATGTAAAGTCAGCGCTGGAATATATAAAGTCAGCGCTGAAATATATAAAGTCAAAACTTGAATATACAAAGTCAGCGCTGGAATATCCATCCATTTGTATGGATATATATGGAATATATAAAGTCAAAACTTGAATATATAAAGTCAGCGTCGGAATATATAAAGTCAGCGCTGGAATATATAAAGTCAAAGCTTGAATATGTAAAGTCAGCGCTGGAATATATAAAGTCAGCGCTGAAATATATAAAGTCAAAACTTGAATATACAAAGTCAGCGCTGGAATATCCATCCATTTCCCAACCCATTAAATCTGACCACAGGGTCACGGGGGTCTGCTGGAGCCAATCCCACCCCACACTGGGCGCAAGGCAGTAACCAATCCTGGGCAGGGCACATGCATCATTTTCAAAACATTAACCGAACAGTGTTTTTTTAATTTATTTTTCTGAATATGTATTTGTTAACTTATTTCAGTTTTTTTAGTTTACTAAAAATGTGCCTGAGTCGTTTCAATCAATATTTTTTGACTTTGACTTTATATATTCAGGAATGAGTTTATATACTCCGATGTTGACTTTATATAATCAGGAATGACTTTATAAATTCCGACGCTGACTTTATATATTCAGGTTTTGACTTTATATATTCCAGCTGACTTTATATATTCCGACGCTGACTTTATATATTCAAGTTTTGACTTTATATATTCAGAAACAAGTTTGACTTTATATATAGGCTACCGATGCTGACTTTATATATTCCAGCACTGACTTTATATATTCAAGTTTTGACTTTATATATTCAGAAAAAAGTTTTGACTTTATATATTCAGAAATGACTTTATATATTCAAGTTTTGACTTTATATATTCTGACGCCGACTTTATATATTCAGAAAATCAATGTATTTCCCTGTTTGGCACCCCATACATATAAACATATATATATATACTGCTCAAAAGAATTAAAGGAACACTTTTTAATCAGAGTATAGCATAAAGTCAATGAAACTTATGGGATATTAATCTGGTCAGTTAAGTAGCAGAGGGGGTTGTTAATCAGTTTCAGCTGCTGTGGTGTTAATGAAATTAACAACAGATGCACTAGATGGGGCAACAATGAGATGACCCCCAAAACAGGAATGGTTTAACAGGTGGAGGCCACTGACATTTTTCCCTCCTCATCTTTTCTGACTGTTTCTTCACTAGTTTTGCATTTGGCTACAGTCAGTGTCACTACTGGTAGCATGAGGCAATACCTGGACCCTACAGAGGTTGCACAGGTAGTCCAACTTCTCCAGGATGGCACATCAATGCGTGTCATTGCCAGAAGGTTTGCTGTGTCTCCCTGCACATTCTCAAGGGCATGGAGGAGATTCTAGGAGACAAGCAGTTACTCTAGGAGAGCTGGAGAGGGCCATAGAAGGTCCATAACTCATCAGCAGGACCAGTATCTGCTCCTTTGGGCAAGGAGGAGAAGGATGAGCACTGCCAGAGCCCTACAAAATGACCTCCAGCAGGCCACTGGTGTGAATGTCTCTGACCAAACAACCAGAAAGACTTCATGAGGGTGACCCAAGGGCCCCATGTCCTCTAATGGGCCCTGAGCTCACTGCCCAGCAGCATGCAGCTCGATTGGCATTCGCCACAGAATACCAGAATTGGCAGATGCACCACTGGTGCCCTGTGCTTTTTACAGATCGTCGCCCCTGGCATCCTTGACAGTATATATATATGTGTGTGTGTATGTATGTATCTATATATATAATTCAGTAAGGCAAGACAACCATGAAAAGCACGCTGGAAGGGGCGTGGATTCACTAAGCCTCCGACAAGTGAGACACCTATGGCGCACACAGGAAGGAGCCACGCCCACCAACTCCAAGACCATTGGATACGACGACAACTCGCAGGGCCACGCCCACCAACTTGGATGCAACGACACAGAAAAAATGGTGTCATTTATGTTTGTCTGTCGTAGAGGCCACATGCAGTGCAGGTCAGGTTAATGTCATGTACCTCCGAGCTACGTTGACTGTTCATAGAGGCATGTTTCTCGCGGAGGTGAATCGCCATATGCAGCGTGTGAAACGGTTTATGAGGGGTATCCCATGGGATCCTTAAAACAATCCTTTAAAACTGAGGTTAAAGCACAATGAAGGAATCAGTCTTTAAAAACCAATAAGCCCTGTGCCTCTGTTTCATTACTGTCTCACCTGCTTCACCAATGCAGGCCCTGCAACAGTCGAGACGCTCTGTCAGCCTGACCGGTTCACACAGAGGCAGCGCAAGAGAAAGCCGCGCCAGAGACAGACAGGGGCACACACACAGGCAGCTGGTGGGCGGCTCTCCGTGAGTTTCTCTTGCGAGTGGACACATAACCAGGCAGTGTGTATGCTTCGAGAACGAGGCTGGACGCGGCTTGTGACCGGGCACGTGAACAGGCAGTGTGTATGCTTCGAGTGCGAGGGTGGACGCGACAGGACCATCTAGGAAAAATCATGTCGCGGATGTGATTCGCTGTACGCAGTGTGTAAAACAGTTTGTTTGTCGCAGATCTGAATCGCTGTATGCGGCGTGTAGAACAGTTTGTGAGGGGTGTCCCTGTGTCTTTCCAGAAGTGTTCAACCATCAATAAATAATTATGCGGCGTTTGTTATGCCGGTTCACTATTGTGTTGTATTTTGCTCTCCAGAGTTCCATCTTTTCATTCACTTACTGTTGTATTCTCACACTAACCTGTTTTAGACAACCGTGTCTTTCCAGAAGTGTTTACCATTCAATAAATAATTATGCATGAGATTGAGCGTGTGTCTAGGCGTGGGTAAGCCGTTGAACCCCATTCGGGCTGCAAACCGTGGAATTGCCACTCATACGCTCCCACTGTTTTCGTCCCTACCCTTTGTACACACCCTCCCACACGTTGACTGTTAATAGAGGCATGTTTCTCGCGGAGGTGAATCGCCATATGCAGCGTGTAAAACTGTTTGCGAGGGGTATCCCATGGGATCATTAAAACATTCCTTTACAACTGAGGTTAAAACACAATGAAGTGAGCAGTCTTTAAAAAATGAGTTAGCAAAGTGTTGTACACGCTACATACAGCAATTCGCATCCGCGACAAACATGCGTCTTCTTAGATGCTCCTGCACTTTGTACACACCCCCCTCCCACCTCGCTACGCCACACGGATGATTGTGTGTTGGTTCGTTCCGTGCATTGTTACAATGTTGCTTTTCTTGCTGATTTATTACATTACCGATTTTGCAAATGTTAAATTTTCTCCCTGTGCTTAAAAATGATTAAAAAACCGGCCTGATTATGCGGCGTATGGTTGGCTAGTGTGTATATATATATGTATGTGTATGTGTGTATATATGTTGATATGTGTATATATATGTATATATATGTAGATGTGTATATGTATATATATATATAGATATGTGTATGTGTAGATATGTGCATATGTAGATATGTTTATATGTATATATGTATACTGTATGTATATATGTTTATATGTGTATGTGCCTGTGTGTGTGTATATATATATATATGTGACAGCAACACTCATAACAGTGACAAAACAATTACATTGACAATCATGTTAAGTTATTTTTAAAATGTTTCCTTTTCTTTTTCATAACTTCTTAACATTCTTCTCCCTATGTGCTGGTATTTTTTAGTATACACATATATATACATATCTACATATATATATATACACACATACATACATATCCACATATATACAGTATATATATATATATATATATATATATATATATATATATATATATATACTGTATACAGTATATAGCAAAATCCCGGTGCTTCAGGTATAAGAACTGCTTTTAAATTTTTATTAAGAAAAAAAGAAAACCTTTTTAAACTGAGGGAAAATATACCAATAACTATCGGTTAAGGATCTCTTTGTATACCACATTGTCAGTTCAGCAGTCCGGTTGTAATATGACCAAGCTGTGCACTGAGATTACTTTTGAGAATGCAACGTATAGTTTTGTCCAGGAGGAAAGCAATGTTGCCTCAAATCAATGGCAACCTTTTGCAGGGTGTGTCCCTGAGACTTATTAATTGTCGTCGCGAAGCAGAGCCTTACTGGAAATTTGAGACATTTCAATTGAAATGAAAGATCAGAGGGTATAACGGTGATGCGAGGAATACATTCAGAGTGTGGCGCTCTGCTGTTTTTTTGTGTAGCTGCCTTCACACAGCTTCTCCGCTGCTTTATAAACGAACGCCATATAAGGCCATCGTTTCTCCTTGCTTCGCAGTTCTGTACTGTTTTATTGTTCGTTTATTACGATTCTTATAGTTATTGTGTAGCTATTCGAGACTTACTTTACTGTTCAGGTACCCATTTCCTTTATTTAATCCGCGGCTTGTACGTTATTTTTTGTTCGTTTATTACGATTATAGATATTTATTGATTCCCTTCTTTAGCTGACTGCCTGCTCATATAAGACGCTCCGCTGGTTTTTTGTGAAACAGCCTTTACACAGCTTCTCTGCTGTTTTATAAACGAACGACATATAAAGCCATCACCTTGTCAATTGTGTAATGCGTTTTTTGAACAGGTTTGATGCATGGAAGTGATCACTCGTACTGCGTTCAGTCAGTTCACGTGAGCTGCTCTCTTGTGTGATGTTGTGATGTCCACAGCTTTATTTAATGTTAGCTAAGACCCGGCACTTAAAAGTTTCTCGCTACAATATATGGGTGGCTACCTCAAACCTTTATTGATGTAGATAGATAGATAGATAGATAGATAGATAGATAGATAGATAGATAGATAGATAGATAGATAGATAGATAGATAGATAGATACTTCATTAATCCCCAAGGGGAAATTCACAATGTACCCGTTTCTTTCTTATTACAATTTATTTGTGTACAAAATAAATATTGTATAAGTTAATGTACTAGATAGTACATTGTTGTACAGTACAATTGGAGCCACCTCTTCCTATAGGCAGAACATATAAGTGTGTGTAACCCACAATCAGAGAACCGATGTGGGGTTGGACCTGTTGGGGGTTTGCAGATGCCAGTGATAGAGGAAATCCACTGGAAAGCCACTTGGATTGCACATTTTTGTCACTTGCTTTACTTGACTTGACTCAGATAACTCCTGCCACAACCCTAACCATAATCATAGTGTAACTGGGTGTTTTGTGTAACATCACTGATGCATAATTCAAAGCAACAACCATCTGAAAGGAGCAGAGGGTTGGAGGTCTGCAGCTTGACTCTGTTGGTGTTATTGCTGTTTCATGAATCATCAAGTTAGCGTCATTGACGGGCTAAATTTGTCCAAATTCCAATAGCTAAAGTTACATCAATTGCCACTACACTAAAACTAGTGGTTTGCTGGAGTAGTTCTGTCATCGAGTGTTTAACAGGTATTATCTGATGTTACTGTACCCAAATGACACATGGTTGTAGATTATTTATTACAGCCATATAAGCCCCAGGACATGTACACACTGAGAAAGGCTACTAACCTTATTTGGCATATGAAGTGCTTCGACTGTTGTTGCGTTCAGGAGATTCCACTTAGGGCTCCAGATTGACAATTGGCTGTATTGTAAAAACACTCCATTGAGTGGTGTGAAAGATTCAGCCCGGACACAGACAGACATGGACTCTGATTGTCTCAAAACACACAGGTTTATTGCACAATTCTTCACCTGCACAACACACAGTGCACAAACCACCATTAATAATGCTCACAGTCCTTTCTTCTCTATTGCTGCCTCTACTCCACTCCTCACAATCTCCATCCTCTTGCACCCGACTCCGGCTCCTCGAATGGAGTGAGGTGGCCCCTTTTATGTTGCACCTGGATGTGCTCCAGGTGCACCCCTATGAACCTCCCACAGCATTTCCTGGTGTGGCGGAAGTGCTGGCATCCAGGGCTCCGGGATCATCCAGGTGCCCCCTGGCATTGGCCATGGACACCAACAGGGTTGAGCTTCCAAGCTCTCCATCTGTGACCCTGATGTAATCCAGGGGCGGCTGCCCTCTTGCGCCCCATGTAAGTCCTTCACTTCTCCAGGTGTCCCGGTGGGGCAAGGTCCCTGGTAGTCTGACACAGTGGTTTTCCTGTGGTGTCACTAAAGTGGAATTTACTTGGAAGTACTGAATGAACCATCCATACTGATTTTTTTTATTATTAGTCTATTATATCTGTACTCTGTGTATGCTAAATTTGACTCTTTGTTTGGCACTAAATGAATTTAACTCAATTGAAAATATTAATTTATCTTACTTTATTTTTTTCTTTCACTCTTAGAAGATCTTTCAACTGCTGCTATAAGACTAAAGTTACTATGGGAGGCTCCACATTGCACACACAGAAGTGCACCTTTGCACTAGGTGGAATTCTCCTTTATGGCTCATTGCGTTGAGGTGGCAGCTTCTTTATAACAACACATCAAATTCATGAGCAGAAACACTAATAAAGGCTAAAGGGTATTTGGAAATTAATATATACTCACTTTATTAAATGAGGTCCATAGTGCTTGTTGTTGTACTTGTGAAAGCTGCCAGCTGACGTCATCCCACATAATGTTTTTGTAAAGCTGCTTTTGTGGAAAGAGAGGTCTTCTCTGTCTTGGAAGAAGGTGCTGCAGTGGCTAGTTCTGCAGCCTTACATATCCAAAATCCTTCAATTAAATCCTGCACCCAATTGCTGTCTCTTTGGGGTTTTCCTCCACATCCTTAAGATGTGGTTGTAGGTACAGTATATTGGGAACTCTAAGATGACCTCACTGTGACTGACAAAGCAGTTGTATGTGCCCTGGACTGCCTCCTGTCCTGTGCCCTGTGATGTTATAAATGTGACTTTGAATTCATTTTTTTTTTTTTTCTGTCCACCCTGGCCATCGGACCTTACTTATTCTATGTTAATTAATGTTGACTTATGTTTATTTTTTATTGTGTCTTCTATTTTTCTATTCATTTTGTAAAGCACTTTGAGCTACATTTTTTTGTATGAATATGTGCTATATAAATAAATGTTGATTGATTGATTGATTGATTTAATCCAGCCAGCCAAAGTTAACACAACACTACAAATGCAGCACATCTATGTTACCACCTCCAGTCAAATATGGCATCTATATGAACATAAATGATACGGTTACCAAAATCACGAATAGTGCCAAGATGACATCTATAGTGGATGTTCTCTACTGTTGGATACTGCACATTGTGGGATATTGTATCTTTGTACAGTACATGGGTTTTGCTTTGTAGCCTCTGACACCCTGATTGGCCCGGTTCCAGGCCAAGCAATCATTTCAAAATCTTTCACTACATCATACAGGTGAAGTATGCCACACACCAGTACAAACAATACCTCGTTTGCAAGTGATGGGTGTCAACTTCACATTCCTAGTAATCAAACTGTTACAATATTTACAGTTGACTTGTAATCTGTTGTGGTATTTCATAAATTGTCACAAAAATATTTGAAAAATCATAGTAACTATTCTGTATAAGAAATACGCAAGTGTTACGCAGCAATCAAAAAGTCCTAACGCATAGATTTCAGCCACTGCAATGAACCCTATCGATCAAGCAAATGTGAGCTACAGGCTGAAAACTGCAAACAGCGTTACACCACTCTTCTAATCTTTCAAGTGCTCTTGAATAATACCACACAAAAAACACCAAATATCTATAAATGAAACATCAGTACTTACAGTAGATTCTCCTGATCAAAACAAGTACATTATTGTTCGATGCATCAATTATGAGATATCCTCTAAATAAGAGGAGTCACAACGCAAACTTTGGGAAATAGCACCTCACATTTCCAGGTCATTAACTCTGACTCAACAACAACAACAACAACATTTATTTATATAGCACATTTTCATACAAAAAGTAGCTCAAAGTGCTTTACATAATGAAGAAAAATGAAAGACAAAATAAGAAATTAAAATAAGACAAATAAGAAATTAAAATAAGACACAAAACACAAGACACTCAAAAGGTCACACACTCACAAACCTCATACCATTGGATGGCAGCAACTGTGATGTTTCCAACGATATTTAAATGTCCATATATGGACATAATCAGACACCGCTGAGGGCATGCGTAATGAAAAATTATGGTATTCGAAGCAGGAGCAAACAATGTTAATAGTTTCATGTAAATGTGTAAGTGAGGTTGGAGGTACTTGGGTGTTAAGAGAGCATTATTGGGTGGGCGTCAGAGTTTTTACATGATTCACAGTTTTATGTGCAATAAAATTGTTCTGAACCTGGATCCCCATTTGGAAAGGCTTTGGATAGGGGATGGGGACCCATGGTGCCAAATGCTGTAACTATTTATTTCTCTGTGTTATCAACATGAAACTTTAAACACACACAGTTGACATCTCTGGGGACACCTCCGAGGTGAACAAAACTGCCCTGACCTGAGGTATACTGTATCAGAAAACTAAAATTTGACAGTATTACTGTGGACATGTATTTTTTTCTTAGTTTAGCAGCAGTTTCTAAGTAAAGGGATGTTTTCATTTGAAGAAAACACAGATTCTATTACATGTGAGAAGTTATCTGTCAGGTTTTAGTGAAAACTTGACTGTCCTATCTTTATTTTTTGAATAATAAGACTTTATTTTGGGATATCCCTCCTCAAGTGGAGATTGCTGAAAAATGCCCTCAGGGAAGCTGTAATTCTTTTCAGTTAGGGTACCACTTATAGTTGCTGTTGTCACTAGTGTCACACACGTGTGCCTGGGAGGCAAGCACAGGGCTTGCCAATTTTGTAATTCCACCTTGAGTTAAGGATAAGTACTGCCTAGTATATTGTTCCTCTTCCTCCCTCGGCAGTTCCAGAAACCAACTTCTAGAGAGCACGTGACAACAGTTCTAGGGTTCCTGGACCCATCCCTTCGGCCTCACTGATGTCATAACCAGCACACATATACCTTGTTTTTGTTTGTAGACCAAATGATTTTTGAAAATGTCTTCAGTCTACCAAAAATTCTGAGTCTTTATTGAATCCAAGAAACCCCAAGTCCAACCAGCTTCACAATGTCAATACAAACAAACAAGATTACCTAGTCAACTCTTACCGTCCTTGCTGGCCATAGGCATATTGTGCTGTTGTAGAGAGCAAGACGATTTCACCAAGCAGCATTGTTCTGGCACACAGCTCCAGTGCCTGCAAGAGATTAAAGCCTTAGTTAGGTAGCTGCTTATTTCTTTGCAATGAACACATTGTATGTATGATTTATGACTGGATACAAAAACTAACAAATTCTCATAATAAATGAGACTTGACTAAGTTCAAGTTGCCAAATGTGACATTTCAATCACACAAATCAAACATGCAAAACTCCAATTAAAGGATAAGTTCAGTATTTTTAAGTCAAGTTATTTCTTCACAAACATGGTATATATGTATTTGCCACACAAAATTTTGTTCTATAGTTAAGCATTTCTTATAAATACATGGCCTGTCCTGGCATTGTATAATGGAAGTGATGGGGCATGGGGCCCAAATGGAAAACAAAAGACACTTACTGAATACATACGTTTTTCAAGTTAAAAAAGTTATCAAGCATTGATATGCATATTGAGATTATACACTCATTGTAAAACAGCAGATAGAAATACAGTAAATAGATAAATAGAAGATTGGCTCTGTGCTTATCTTCCTACACAACAACCTTTCAGCCCCTGGAATGTGGTTTCCTCTGGAAAGACAAGATCACAGTAAACTGTACCTGCCACGTGCTTGGCAACATGATGATTTACTTCCATATTGATGTGAGAACTTCTTCCATAAAGGCCATTATTATCACACAAGCAAACAGAACACATATCATTACCTCAAGAAAAAAAGTACCATGATTAAGCGATAAAATGATTATTTCCAGATCCCTTTAATTGCATCAGGATGGCATGGTATTTTATATTAAAACCTTTGCCCCTTCATAGAGGACATATTCTGTAAGTTTTTAAGTTTTTGCTTCTGGTAGGCCTTGGGCCCTATGACATCCATTAAAAAGTACTAGAATTGACTATGTATATCTTAAAATTTATAGAAAATGTTTAACTTTAGACCACAATTTTGTGTGGCAAAGGCATATATACCATATTTGGTAACTTTTACTTGAAAAATACCAAACCGATCCATTAAAGGCCTCCACACTTCTCACTCCTTTCCCATGAACTCTACAAATGTGCTTTTTGCTTGGGCTTCAAATGGAAGACAATGCATATGAAAGGAATCTTTAAAAATGATCCCACATTCACTTAAAGCATATTGTGAAAGCAGTCAGGAAATTTGAAAAACCATTATTTCAAGAACCTTGAACCACTTCTGTTGTCATTTGCTATGGTAGGGCTGATTAACTAATCATCTCTTTATCTTGATTACTTTGCTACAGCAAGGCAACATCAGTTTTTTACTTTTTACTACCTAGTTCATAAAATACATTACCATTATAATATAACAAAGGCAAATTACCAGTTTTGGGTTAGAAATAAGAGATGATAGAGCACTTGTGCTCCATTTACCAGCTTATAGAAAACATTTCATTCATCTGTTGTCTTCTAAATAGTGCACTAGTAAGTTATGTATGTAGTGTTTAATTTATGTGCTTATGAATTTCAGCTTTCAGTTTTGAATGATTAACTGACAGAGAATGCAATATTTTATTAATATGAGGGTAAAGTAAAGGCAATTTGAAAATTACATGGTAACCGCAACAGAGAGTAGTTGACGTGCTACAACTCATTTGCAGTGTCTTATGTGTAATTCAGACAAGCACAGTGTAGCACTCCGCCATTAGTCTAGATGATGCCAAGGTCAAGTGAACATGGATGCTCTGCTGCAGGATTGCACCATTGTTGAACAATGCGGCGTAGTGAAATTTCAGAGGGAATGAAATCTGCTGAGGCTCATTGAAGGATGTTGGCTCTGTAAGCATGATTGAATAATAAGTTTATGAATGGGTAGAATGTTTTAAAGCAGGAAGAACAAGTGTAACGAACGAAGCCCAGTCTTGTCGACCATTAACATTGTGCATACAAGTCCACATCGATGTTGTAAAAGCCTTCCTCAGAAAAGACCAATGGTTTGGGTTGTCTACTGTTGCTGCACATTTGGATATTGGATATGGGTCTGCACATGCCATGCTGCATGATGAACTGGGATACCCTAAAGCAGGGTACCCAAACAGTCTGCATAAGCCAACATACTTTGACTAATTTCAACATGTTTTACTCCTTCTGCCAAATAAAATCTGAAAAGTGGTTCAATCCCACAGTTGAGCATCTTTGTTCATTTGTCTTTGGCTTCAACTAGACTAATGGCAGAGAGAGGCATTGTGTGTGTTCAAACTACCAATAAGCCATGGCAAATGTATTGCTTTGCATTAGTTTGTATTTGTTGCTGGTACAACGTAATTTTCAAATTGCTTTTACTTTTAAGTTATTCTTGTATATACTGCATTTATCTTTCCTGGCCCAATTGTCAAGAAGCATCCTTCCTACTTTGGTTAAGTGTTTTGGACGCCTCCACTTTTCAAAATGTTTGTAACACCCACAAGCCTTTATTAGACAGTTTTCAATCATAAAGTCCTTCATTTTATTAGTTGGACAACATCTGTTGATGTACAACCTTCTTTTTATCGATTCTACCCCTCTAATCATTTTCTCTACCTTGGTCTGTCTAATTTGGGTTGTGAGTAGTGGAAACCTATGCCAAAGGCTTCAGGTGCAAGACAGAAACAAACCCTTGACAAAAGGTGCCAATCTTTGTCAGTCTTCAATGATTGGGAACTGTAAACTGAGTGCTGTGATGGCTGTTTTTGTAATCTCTTGTCACACACAAGCGCATGAGAGGAAGTCAACGGCCTTAACTGGTCATAAAACGGTGGGCCAGGGGTTGATGTGCACTAATGCCTTTTCTTATTCCTCACTTCTGTCATTTCCCTCTTGGACCCACCTCTTTCTTCCAACTACCTATAAAAAAAACAACCTTTTACCCTTTTCTCTCAGTCCAGTTTTGGACACAGTCTCTTGTGACTACTCTCTGGCTACAATATACAGGGCAGATCCCCAAACCTTTTCTGTCTTTTGTCTCTTGTATTTACACTTTTTATATGGGTATTACTGTTTGACAACAGAATGATGTTGATGCCTTCCAGCATCACGGGTCTGGCCTGTCTTTGTGAAGTTTGTATTTTCTTCCCACATTCTCTTGGAATTTTCTTGTCACTCTATCGGCCCATTATTGTAAGAGAAATTATATTAGTATGCTGTGTAATGGACAGGCATCTCAGCTACACTTCATTTTTTGGTTTGTGATTGATGCTACCAAGATTTTCAACAGATGCGTGAAGTATATAATAAAAAATGGGTTCAGAATGTGTGAAGGTAGTTGTTTAGGTTTTAACTTTGCTTTGGGCAGGTGGTTTGGACTATAGGTGATATAAGATTGACACATTCATATTTAATTTTCTAGACTTTCTAGAAGTGGTACCCAATGTTGGGCACACTTACTAAAGTTCTAAATGAAGCATAGCCTATGGTGTTTCCCTGTAGAAATAGGGAATCTCTGCAAAATTTTAAAGAGATAGGTTCAATTGTGTGGATTTGCATAGCAGACAAACACAAACAGAGGTACCCAATTCCACCTGAGACGTGATATTTTTAAGAACAAAACATAACTTATGTTCTTCCCTGTTCAAATGAAACACATTTTTGTGGAGGTAAGTTCAATGGTGTGCATTTGCATACCAGACAAATGCCAGAAGGGGCACTCAGTGTAGCCAGTAGTGGGGGGGCACTGACCAAATTTTAAAATTAAACATAGCTATTGTTCTTCCCTAATACAAAAGGGGAATCAGTGCACAGTTTGGCAGAGAAAATTTCAATGGCATGTGTTTGCTACCAGACAAACAAACACACTTTCAGCTTTTTATTTTAGATGATCCTATACTTTCTGCTCTGCATTGACCATTTCCGTATTTTTCACCATCTCATCATTTCCAAACAGAATCTCTTTAATCCAAGATCTCAGTTATCATTCTCTAACATAATAAAGTGTACAGTACCAGGTTTACATCTCCCTCTCCAATGATGAAGCTCAATTTGGGGTCCTTTTCAACAACTGTGCCATCATCCAGCATTCCCAATAGCCTGATAGTAACCTCTTGACCTGCAAGAGGCTGGATCTCAGTGGCCTGTCTTTTCTTCAAAATTTGTTTTTTGACCATCTTGTCATCTGTGAAAAAAAAACACAAGATAAGTGATTTTTTGAGTAATGTATTCAAGTGAGGTTTAATAAAACAGGTGATTATCTGCTAACCACAATCCAGTTGTTGTAATAAACTGATAAAATATTAAATCACAATAATCTAAACTACAAAAAATAAAACAGAAAACAAATATCCTGATAATGTCAAATTGATAAGGATGTTTACACTATCCTCACATTCTCACGTCCAATGGTTTCCTCAAAGCCAAGTACTTCATGTTTTGTTTTCTGGAATTTTACATTGTGAAATCTTAAAGATAACAATGGATTACAGAAATACAAAATAAAACTTAAATAATATATCAATAAATCATAAATTAATGTGTTTTATTTTACATAGTGCATTTTTGTTGTAAACACAATTTCACTACAGTTTACTACAAATTACAGATATAAAATATATCTAGAGGCACAGCACATGCAGTTCAAATGGCTTGTACCCCATAGCAGAACTGTCAGTGTTAGTTAAATTCTTACAGAGTTAAGGTAAATCTTACCAAAGGAAAGAGTGGGCCCATTTATATAAACTGCTAATTTACAGTAACTCTGGCAATTTTACTGTATAGTCAAGTCAAGATGGAGGTAAAGAACTTAGGGGTATCTATTGACTCTGGCCTGAATTTTAAATTACATATTAATCAGAATACTAGGACAGCATTTTTTCACTTAAGAAATATAACAAAAGTTAGACCTCTTATATCATTGGAAGATGCTGAAAAATTAGTTCACACTTTTGTTTTCAGTTGGTTAGATTACTGTAATGCACTCCTCTCAGGACTATCCAAAAAAGACATCAATCGATTACAACTAGTGCAGAATGCAGCTTCTAGAATCTTAACTTGGAAACGAAAATCTGAGCACATCACCCCAGTTTTGATGTCTCTACACTGGTTACCTGTGTCATTTAGAATTGACATTAAAATACTGCTTATGGTTTACAAAGCCTTAAATAATCTTGCTCCATCATATATTTCGGAATGTCTTACACTCCAAATAGTAACCTTAGATCTTCAAATGAGTGTCTACTTAGAATTCCAAGAGCTAAACTTCTGCTGTTATGCACCTAAAATCTGGAATAGCTTGCCTATAGGAATTCGTCAGGCTAATTCAGTGAAGCACTTTAAAACACTGAGTAAAACACATTACTTTAACATGGCTTCCTCATAGCTTCATCTTAGTTAAATCCTGATGCTCTGTATATTCAATTAATTATCATTATTATTCATGGTGACTCCAAAATCCTTACTAACCCCTACTTTCTCTTCTGTTCTTTTTCAGGATTTCTGTGGTGGTGATCTGCGCCACCACCACCTAATTAAAGTACTGTGATGTCCTTACATTGATGGATTTAAAACCAGAAGTCCATGACCATCATCATCAAATTCTTCCATGACAACCCTGAATACAATCAGGACTGACTGAGGTCATTTATGTTAGGTAGAATGCCTAGAAGGGGCTGAGCAGTCTTGTGGCCTGGAACCCCTGCAGATTTTATTTTTTTCTTCAGCCTTCTGGTGGTTTTTTTTTGGTTTTTTTTTTTTTGTGTCCTCCCTGGCCATCAGACCTTATTTTCATTCTATGTTAATTAGTATTCCCTAATTTTAATTATTTATTCTATCTTTTTTCTCTTTCTTTATTATGTAAAGCACTTTGAGCTACATTGTATGAAAATGTGCTATATAAATAAATGTTGTTGTTGTTGTTGTTATAGACACCACTGTCTGTCCAGTATTTTTGAAGGGTTTTTTTAGATGTAAGATAAATAAAAGAAGGTGTGGTGTGGAATACATTCAAAACAACTGTGTTAGAGCATATATGAGAAAGAAGGAAAAAAGAAAGGCAAAAGGGGCATAGAATAAATAAAGTTGTAATTATAGTCTAACTAATTACTTTGACACAGAAATTGTAAGGAATTATAAGGAAAATTAATTATAAAGTAAGATGAGGACTGAAAATAAGATTTATATAAAAATTAAAGTCCTCAAATATGACTGAAGATGATAAATGAGTATATACATGCCCATAAACACCACAGTGACAGTCAAGAAGGCACAGCAGAGACTCCACTTCCTGAGGATCCTCTGAAAAAACAACCTGAAGAAGAAGCTGCTGGTGTCCTTTTATTATTATTTATTATATTATTTATCTATTTCTGATATTGCATTAAGTTCACAAGTGTATTATACCTAAGTGCGATATTTATTTATTCTATTGTATTGTATTATATTTTATTAGAATTTTATTATGTCCACTTTTAGGATTGCTGCCATTTTGTTGTACTAAGTGCAATGACAATAAAGGGAATCTGGAATCTGGAATTATAATAAATGCTGTAGAATCATAATGAATTAAAAAAATACAAGTCTCAAGAGCATAAATAAGACACAATAAATATAAATGCATAATAGTAAACATTTATATGTATAAATACAAATATATTTTACACAAAAATTGACAAAACAAAAAATCAAATAAGAAGATTATAAGAAAAATATTTGTATTACCAAGACAAGAGATGTTATAATAATTGAAACAAATTACAGGAGTTAAAGGGAGGGTATAGCAGGAGTAGAAAGCAACAATCTGTTCTTTTTCTAGTATTGCATTCAGATGTATACATCCTCAATTTCAAAAATGTTTTGATGGTATGGAAAATGCTAATAAAAACAAAAAGCAGTAATTTGTAAGTTTACTTTGACTTGTATTTAAACAAAAGCAATATAAAGACATGTCATTTCATGTTTTACCTAATCAACTGCATTGTTTTTGGAAGCCATACGTGAACTCTTAAAGATAACAATGAATTACATACAGAAATAAATAAAAAAAAAGGTGGGACTAGCAGGTTTAAACTAATAATGATTGACAAGTTGAAATAACATAATGATGTGAAACAGGTGAGTCAATTGTGTTTAAGTATATAAGGTCTAGTACATTCAGGAGCTCGCCAATTTGCCAACAGATGCGTCCAAAAATAATCCAGCACTTTGAGAACAACATTCCCCAAAGAAACATCATTAGGGTTTTGGACATTTCACTGTCTACAGTGAACAATATAATTAGGAAATAGAAGACATATGATTAAATCCTTGTGCATAAAAGGCAAGGCTGGAATCCACTTCAGAATGTGTGCAATCTCTGCTCCCTCAAATATCACTGACTTAAAAACTATCAAACATCTGTTATGGATATCATGACATTGGCTCAGGAATATTTCAGTAAACCTTTCTTAGTCAACACCATTGACTGCTTCATCCACAAATTTACTATGCAAAGCAGAAACCATACATCAACATGGTCCAGATGTTTGCCAACCTCTTTGGGTTCATTCTCATGTGAGAGGGAAAGTAACACCATGGGATCATGCTTTGTGGTCCAATGAGTCAACATTTCAAATAGTTTTTAGAATAAACTATCTTTGTGTTCTCTATGCCAAAGAAGCAAAGGACTGTCAACATCAGGTCCAAACCCCAGTATCTGTCATAATATGGGTAACTTGCACTTCTGTGAGGGTGCCATTAAAGCAGAAAGATACAAATTTTGGGGCTACACAGCTGCCATCCTGACACTTTCTTTTCCAGCCAAATTACATTCTGCCTGGATTACAAGTGCATGGCTGCATAAGCAGAGTGTGCGGGTACTCAGTTGGGTTACTTGCTGCCCTCACATGTTTCCAATTGAAAATATGTGGCACATTATGAAGCGCAAAATTACAGCCCTGTACAATTAAACAGTTGAAAGGCCACATAATCGATAAATGGAGGAAATTTTCACTTGCCAAAACTAACCAACTTGTGTATTCAGTGACCGAGCATTAAGTAAGATTCATTAAAAGAAGGGGTGATGTTACACAGCAGTAAACACTCTCCTGCCCCAACTTTATTGAAGCAGGTTGTAGTCGTCAGATATGACATGAGTGTTTATCTTCAAAAACAAAATAAATTAAATTCACAATGTGAAACAACAAATATTGTTTTGTTGTAGTGTTTTCAGTATAGTACAGAGTGAACAGAATTTATAAATCACCCCTTTGTGTTTTTGTTAGTATGTGGTCTCAACTGTTTTTGAAATTTAGATTTTACAAGGAGAAGGCTTGTGATGAACAACCTAACTGTCAGGGAAACCTCCTTTTTCAGGGCCAAATTCTGGGCTAGATAATGTTTGCCTGGACAGGCCATCCAAAAAGAACAGACTGATAAGCAAAAAACACTATGATATGAAATATAGAGAGAGATAAAAGGGGCAAAACCTGCCTATATACAAAAAATGCACATTTATTATATTCTTTTGTGGTTGATCTCTCTCTCTCTCTCTCTCTCTCTCTCTCTATATATATATATATATATATATATATATATATATATATATACCCCTCTGAGGTTGCATGATAATTTGCTCTGTCTTCAAAATAGAGCATCAGAGCAATATGCCATTTTTCTTACTAGACCAAAATTCTCAGTGTAGCATTACTGAATTGTATGAAATAAAATTAAAAGTAAAAAATGGGATGTGCAAACGTTTGAGCACCCTTTTAATTGCATTAATTTGAAGACCTGTAGTAATTTAATGCTGACAAGGTTGCAGCTGACAATTTCTTTGATGAGCTCATTAGACCTTAAGCTACAAAGACAGATGCAACCAATCATGAAAAAGGTTATTTAACAAAGGTAATTGCTAATTGTGCTTCTCCTTGGTTCTCTCTTAGAGAGTGGGAACATGGGAACCTCTAATGAACTCTCTACTGACCTAAAAACTGAGATAATTTGTCAATATAAATTAGGAGATGGGTACAAGAAATTATCACAATGGTTTGGACCGTCTGTCTCCATAGACAGAAATGTAGTTACGAAATGGAAGGCCACAGAAACAGTCCTTGTGAAGGAAAGATGTGGTAGGCTAAGAAAAATATCTGAAAGGCACAGCCGAAGCCTGGTTAGAATGGTCACAGACAAACCACAGACCATCTCCAGAGAGGCTGTCCATGCTCGGAAGCCATCAAACCTGACTGAACTCGAGGCATTTTGTATGGAAGAATGGTCCAAAATACCACCAGCCAGAATTGAGGGACTAATCAGCTATAGGAGGCATCTACAGGCTGTTATTTCAGCAAAAGTAGGCTCTACTAAATGTTGATGAGATTATTCCTTTGGGCTACCCAAATTTATGCACCTGCCTATTTTTGTTTAGATGCACATTAAATTGGCTCTGTTGGTCCAATAAAAAATATTTCATTATTGAAGTGTTGCTGTTTCCATAAGGTACAAATTATGTTAAAATGAAATTGCTGTCTCAAAAGCTTAGCATATTATGAATTGATACAGTGATTTTTATCAGTGCCCAAACTTTTACATAGCACTATATATATATATACATAATTAAGGATCCTTTTCAGACAAGCAATTTGACCAAGTGTCCAGTTGGCTGTATGTAGGTCACAAATTGTAAAGGTCCTTGTAATTGAGGCTATTTGGGCTTGGTGTAGACATACGCATACTTGAACTGACAATCAGCATGCTTTTTTCAGGGTGTTGTTTAACGCTTTTGAACAGCCACTCAGCTGTTATCATGCTGCTCACTCTCCCAGCTTGGAAGTGCTACACAATTGTTCTCTCAATGTTTCTTATCATACATGTACTGATGATTTGCATCAATTGCTTAATGGGAGACCCCAGCCATCACTCACGTGTTTGTGCTTCATAGTGTTCATTACATCATGGGAAAAATTTGTCGTTCATTTGTTGGTGCTTTGCGGTAATCAATCAATATTTCACAGGGAAATGCTCATGTAGTCTGGTTAAATTAGACAGAGTGTTTTTAAATAATCAACAGAGGTTGGGGCAAATTGTTTGCTTCAACTTGCAAGGCTTAATTTACTTTACTTGCTTCAGAACATCTGTAGGTTGTGACCTATTAGTTGTTCCCTGAAGAAGCCCCATTTGTAATATTCTGGAATCTCCGTTGTTTTCAGTTTTTGCTCACCTAAAGTTTAAAATCAAATATCAGGCAGTTTTCTGCTTTCCTTTTCCACATTTAGGTCATTCATTGCACTTCAGTTTATTAAATATGAAGAAAAAAACGGAAAAACTGAGGTGTTCTTAAACTTTTGTCTGGTCATATATATATATATTCTGAATCGCAATCTTATTATTTGGATGGTTATCTACCAGGTAACGCTTGGTGGTTGGTCAGCCAGTTGGCAAACATCAGTCACGTTCTCTAAATTGCAAGAAGTAAATCATAGATATGTGATACAGTACCTCTGATCTTTACCCAGTGAAGTAAGCAAACCAACGTGGTGCAGCATCAAAGGCTTCACCTCAGGACACTGACATCCAAGGTTCGATCCCTGTATGGGGGAGCAAAGGTGTGTACCACTGATGAGCTCCAATTAGGGTTAAACATGTGTCATGCACTCTTTGTTTTGTTTGGCAGGTACTGCATCATTTAGATATATAGCCTCTCCAGTAAAGATTTAATAGAATACCAGATAGTTTCTGGGTCATATTAGCTGCAAAAATAAAGAGTCTAATAACATGGAACAGTAGTGAAAAGGCAGCAGACACCCATGTGGGCTAAGGTTTACTTTAAACAAATGAAAACAGCATTCATAGTTTTAGCATGTACAATGTACTTTTAATCTGTAGAATACACTAGACTGTGTGCACATTTAGTAGGCAAATGGTATTCCTCAGGAATAATTTTATTGTTGAACAAACACACAAGAAGTGGAGTACTTGGTTACATATGGTAGAGTGCTGTTCTGCATAAAGACCAAGGCCTTCTTGAATGCTATGGATTTCTTCCTGTACTTCTACTTGAAGAAAGTATCTTCCAGAAACAACAGCCGATCTAGGAGTTGATTTTCAGTCAGTCTTCAACCTGAAAAAGTCTACTACCTTATCCCTAATTACAGCAACTCAAATCAGTACCACTCTTCCATGTTTCTAGCACAGGCTCACCCATCTGGTCCACCAGTCTCATTTCATCTGTCCATAAAACCATTGAAAAATCAGTCAACAGGTATTTCTTGTCCCAATCTTGATGTCTTAAACTGTGAATCTTATTCAGAAGTGATTGTGTTTCAGCCTTCTTTACCTTAGCCATGTCTCTGTGCACTTGACACCTTCAACTTCTGGACACTCCAGGTAGGCTAAAGTTCTGGAATATGGTAACACAGGAGGTCTAATTGGGTCCTGGTAGCTTCATGGTTAGTTCTTTTCAAGTGTTTTGCAGTTAATTTGTACCTTTTCCTCTCCATGAGTTTTTTGTAACCCTGCTCAGTGTTCGTAACAAAACGTTTGATTGTCTAGTGATCACACCTCAGTAGTTTAGCAGTTTGAAGAGTGCTGCATCCATTTAAAAAGCAATTTACAATTTCTCAATTTTCAGTGTCAGTTAAATCTCTTTTTTTGGCCCATTTTATCTGAGGTAATTAAGCTGCCTAATAAATATGCACATCTTTATATAAAGTGTTAATCACTTTAAGACACATCCTCCCTCATTAAATGATTACATAGCACCTGAAGATGATTGCATCCAATATGCATTCAGGGTTGTAATTGGTTTAAAGTCTACAAATGTGCATAGAAATAATGATAAGGTTAGAAAAATGACTTGTCTTAGAATTGTGCACATAGTGTAAAGATATTTCCTTAAAATGTCTAACCAGGGATTTATTTCTCTCATCCTTACTATAGCCAATGTGACCATGCCTGTCCTGTACAAACCCAGGCCCTAATGAATCATGCAAGAGCTATTACACAAATCCTAAAATATTACATTTTATTTTTGTACACAATAGGTCATTGAATTTTATTTTTTATTAGGATAAGTACTGATTTATGTTTATTTTTCCATCTGCTTTTTAAACTGGTGAAACAGGTTAAGTAACAAAAATGTCAAGACAAAATTAGGAAATGACAAACTGGCAGATGACAGTGGAACTAAAAATGGCTAAAATCCAATGATTTGCAAGGAGTTTCCCAAAATGTACAGTATATACTTGTCATGCTCAACTCAATTTTTATGCAAAGCTAACAATACAGGCAACAGGTGACTTTTGCAGAATTGTCTCCCTGCCTTTCAAAAGCCTCAGAATTTGCAACACATGATTAACTTTGCTGGGCTGACTTCTTGTTCTTGGGAAGCGTGAACTGGTGACTCGCTGATGCCTCACTGATTTGTTTCAGTTAAACACAGTCTTGTGACTTGCCATGCATTTGTGAAAATGGGTCAAATGTCAGCTGGAAAAATGAGAGGCCTACAAGTCGGCCCCCTTCCTCAGAAATAAAGCATTTACACTTTGGAGTAACTTGAGTGTCAAGGGTGTGGCGGATGTGTACTTGGGGTCAACATCGGTGTACTTTAATAACTCCTTGTTTCTTTTCTTTTCTTGCCTTAGGGTAGAGTGACAGAGCATGTCCCCTTTTGACAATGAGGATGAATACTGAAGTGAATTCTGCACAGATTAGTATTTGGTCATGTCTACATCAAACTTTATATTAATTCGTTCAATTTAGACAGTTTGAGGACAAGACAGCATTTCAAAAGTTGGGGCATAGATGTCTGCCACAGAAATTCGATCCTTCGTCTAACATACTGTATCCTTAACCACATAAATTAATTCAAAAGTACTGTACTGCTCAAATGTCTTTCAAATTAATACCAATAAATAGAATTTGAGTATATAAATGATGTGCATATAATTAATTTATTTTATTCATTAGTTTAGTTATAACCACAGTATCACTGACTTAGCAAGATATCTCTTATTCTTAATTACAAAGCAATTAAAGTAATTGGTTATTTAAGCATAATTAACTGATGAAAGGCTTATTAAATAATTACACATTTTACAATGGTAGAGCTAAGTTAACTATCATCTCTTTTTCATGATTACATTGCTACATCAGTTTTTTGCCGCTTTTTATTATTATAGTTCATACAACACACTACCTTCCAAACATAAAAAAGGACAAATTACCAGAATTAGTTTAGAGGAAAGAGAAAATGCAGCACTTTAGCTTCTTTTACACAACTTCCTGGACAGCAACACCATATTGTTGCCCAAATTACATTTTTTTTGTATATTAGCATGGCAACAGATAACACTGCTCTGAACAAATATCCTCACGTGCAAAAAACTCACTGCATTTTATAGATCTCAGTGTGCTGAATCCATTTCTGAAACTATGTCTATAACACAAACCATTTCCATGAAATTTTGGATTCACTGTTTTGAAAAACATTGTTGATTTTTTTTCAATTAGTTACATTTGTTTTATGGCATATTTATTTTTCATGCTCAGAATATTATTTGAAGTATATTTTGAGCTGTAAAGTGGTGGACTTCCTCGTTCCTAATGTTAGCTGAGGCTGAAGCAACCCAAAATCAAGTATTTGTTACATATTTTTTGCTCTTAATCAATTTTGTTTCCTTCAAAACAGCCAGACATTTATATTTAGATTGTTAGAAAGATGCCCTTTAATTGTCTACAAGAGAGAAAGTTGTTGTTTAAATGTTTTTACAGAAACGTGCAAGGTTGGTTTGATTCATCCTTTTTCTTTCTCAGGTAAGAGGTAAGAGCTTACACAAACTTCTTTTACTGAGACAACAAAGTTACTGGTTTTACAAGTTTTAGTTTTAAAGTTGTGCTTTTATAGATGTAAAATATGTAGTATTCTTGCACAGACAAACCAGAATGTTTTTGCTACATTTAGTAGGGAATTCAGGGTGGCACAGTGGCGCAGTGGTCCCTCCCTGCGTGGAGTCTGCATGTTCTCCCCTTGTCTGCGTGGGTTTCCTCTGGGTGCTCTGGTTTCCTCCCACAGTCCAAAGACATGCAGGTTAGGTGCATTGGCGATTCTAAATTGTCCCTAGAGTGTGCTTGGTGTGTGGGTGTGTGTGTGTGTGCCCTGCGGTGGGCTGGCACCCTGCCCAGGGTTTGTTTCCTGCCTTGCGCCCTGTGTTGGCTGGGATTGGCACCAGCAGACCCCCATGAGCCTGTAGTTAGGATATAGCAGGTTGGATGATGGATGGATGGATAGTGTTTTTTTATATATTAAACCTTCATAATGGGCTGCAAGGTGGTACAGTGGTAGCACTGCTGCCTCAGAGTAAGGAGATCTAGGCTCGCTTGCCGGGTCCTCCCTGCATGGAGTTTGCATGTTCTCCCTGTGTCTGTGTGGGTTTCCTCCGGGTCCTCCGGTTTCCTCCTAGTGTGTGGTGTGTGTTTATGCAATGGATTGCTAAACAGGTTAGCAAACTACATGATATCTGTTTTTTGAATGATGAAGATCAGTCAGTCAGTCAGTCATTCTCCAACCCGCTATATCCTAACACAAGGTCACGGGGGTCTGCCAATCCCAGCCAGCACAGGCAGGAACAAACCCTGGGTAGGGTGCCAGCCCACCGCAGGGCACACACACACACTCACACACCAAGCACACACTAGGAACAATTTGGGATCGCCAGTACACCTAACCTGCATGTCTTTGGACTGTGTGAGGAATCCAGAGCACCTTGAGGACACTCACACAGACATGGGAAGAACATGCAAACTCCATGCAGGGAGAACCTGTGACATGGACCCTGGCTTCCTTACTAAGAGGCAGAAATGCTATCACTGCCATCTAAAAACTGAATGTGATAGAGCAATTCTGTTGCCAGATTTGGAGTCAGCACCCTCAAAACTATAAAGAACACCTTTTTTTCTTTTTTATGGGAGTGAAAATAATTCTTCGCTGATGAGTGTATCAAGACAGAAACAAAGCAAACATCAGGCACATAAGGTACAGCAATAATTAAGAAAACCTTTTCACATTGACTGTCTAAAATATCTACCTTCTTCATCCATTTAGATATGCTTATTTATTTTTCTTATCTACCTTTTTCTTGATATTTTGTCTTCTTAGTTCAGCTATGTAGAACAGGCCCAAAAGTTTAACTGTTGAATGGCTCTGACACCTTTATTTTATAGACACCTATAGTGAATGGACATGCAATCTTAACAATCAGAACCTGATTGTGGGTATTTTCACATTTAGTTCTTCCTACTGCTTCAGCCTTCTGTGTTCCCAAAGTGAATCTGATGTAAGAGTTTGATCAAAACAGACCATTCAGCCCAACACAGCCTGTTAATCTCTATTCACCTATTATATCCAAAACATTATTGGCTGAGAGAAAACTGAAATCTTAGTGATTGGCAATAATGGACACAATGAGGCTATTAGAAATAAACTGGATACATTAGGATTAAAAGTCAAGACGGAGGTAAAAAGTTTAGGGGTAACTGTTGACTGTAATCTGAATTTTAAATCGCAGATTAATCAGATCACTAGGACAGCATTTTTTCACCTAAGAAACATAGCAAAAGTTAGACCTCTTATATCTTTGAAAGATGCTGAGAAATTAGTTCACGCATTTGTTTTCAGTCGACTAGATTACTGTAACGCACTCCTCTCAGGACTACCCAAAAAAGACATAATTTGGTTGCAACTAGTGCAGAATGCAGCTGCTAGAATCCTAACTAGGAAAAGAAAATCCGAACACATTTCTCCAGTTTTGATGTCACTACACTGGTTACCTGTGTCATTCAGGATTGACTTTAAAATTCTGCTTATGGTTTATAAAGCCTTAAATAATCTCGCCCCATTTTATATATCGGAATGTCTGACACCTTATATTAAAAAATCGTAACCTTAGATCCTCAAATGAGTGTCTCCTTAGAATTCCAAGAACAAAGCTTAAAAGAAGTGGTGAGGCGGCCTTCTGCTGTTATGCACCTAAAATCTGGAATAGCCTGCCAATAGGAATTCGCCAGGCTAGTACAGTAGAGCACTTTAAAAAACTGCTGAAAACATATTACTTTAACATGGCCTTTTTATAACTTCAATTTAACTTAATTTAACTTAATCCTGATACTCTGTATGTTCAATTCTTCATAAAAACTATTCATGGTGGCTCTAAAATCCGTACTGACCCCTACTCTCTCTTCTGTTTCTTTTTCCGGTTTCTTTGTGGTGGTGGCCTGTGCCACCTCCACCTACTCAGAGCATCATGATGCTCCAACAATGATGGATGGAATAAAAGGCAGAAGTCTACGTGACCGTCATCATCAAGTCCTTCTGTGAGAACCCTAAATCCAAAAAGGACTGTTTCATTTATGTTAGGTAGAATGCCCAGAGGGGACTGGGCAGTCTAATGGTCTGGAATCCCTACAGATTTTTTTTTTCTCCAGCCGTCTGGAGTTTTTTTTTTGTTTTTTTCTGTCCCCCCTGGCCATTGGACCTTACTCTTATTCTATGTTAATTAATGTTGACTTATTTTGTTTTTTTATTGTGTCTTTTATTTTTCTATTCTTTATTATGTAAAGCACTTTGAGCTACTGTTTGTATGAAAATGTGCTATATAACTAAAAGTTGTTGTTGTTGAGATTCAGAGGTGTTCTAAAAAAACTGGTTAATGGTAAAATAATGTAATTGCCTTCTTATTCTTTAATATTCTGTTTTGTGACTATGAAATATATGCATTTTTGAAGAGTGCCTGGTTTCCTTCCATAGACCCAATTGCATGTATTCAGGTCAGTCAGTATCTCCATTTGGCTCCAAGTGCTGAACGTAAGCCACATGCACTAGAGTCCTGTCCTTTATACTATCCAGTAGGATCTACAGTATCTTGCATCTGTTATTGCTGCTGTAGGACTATCTCCACACTTTTCTTAACCTTCAAATGTGTTAATTGTTTATAGCACTTGGAGATTTAGAAAATATTATTACTAAAACATATATAAAAACAACACATTGAGGCACTGGCAGAAAAAGATAGTTTGAATATTACTGTTCACTGGAAACTTCCTTTAATTGGCTGTCTGGAGGAGCTTGAGGGCAGACACTTCAAGATACAGCAAAGCCCTGACAGACACACAACTGAACCTAGATTCCTAGAGTTGTAAGTCTCTACTACCATCCCCACTAGTAATATTCGTCCATCAGTTACTTGAAATCTGTTAGTTTTGTTTTAGGCATACAGAGGACTAGAGGTATCCTGTCAGCAATAGGCGCAAGACAAGATCTAACCACAGAGAGAAAAGCACTCCATTGTGGACACATTCGGCGTAGCAACCTCTCCTCTGTAGTGTTGAATCAGCCTAAAGTGCAGGTAAGGAAGATAAGGAAGATAAGGAAATTCCATATGGATACTGGAAGAACAAGAAAACTGCATAACAGACAACAACTGGGGAGTCACTTTTCGGGAGATTCATGGTAGTGGGACTAACCATTGTGCAAACTGCACAGTAAATATATAAGTGAGAATTCTTTACTATACAGTACTGTTATATGGTTCTAACTATATATGTATTGTCACACACATGTAGATAGGCAGCATCTACAGGGTCCTAGTGAGACAAGTCAGTACCCAGTGCACAAGGAAACATGGCCATTAATACTTTCTTCTATTAACCCTGCAGCCCAGAGCTAGAGCCCCAAGACAGACCATAATAACATGTCCGGTTTTGCTTAAAGCTCCTAACCCTTCTGCTCTAGAGGCTATTTTAAGACAAATGGCACCTGAAGATGCGATTCACTTGAGAACCTGCTTTTGAAGATTACGGACCACTTTGGCAGAGACTTATTTTGAGAGTCATACAGCACTGGCAAGCCTAGGCTGCCCTGGACATGAAACATGCACCATTTTTCCTTGACCGTTATTAAATGGGGTATCTGGTTGGTCTCCAAAATTCTCTTTTGATCCTTATCTTTACATTATACATATGTTGTTTTATATAATGTGATGACTGCAAATATAATAACAGCCTATACATGACAAACACAAAAATCAATCCACACTAAGGATGGAGAAAAGCAGAATAATAAGGGAAGAGAGATCAAAGATTTACTAAAAATAGAAACCTTCCAAAAAAAACAGTTTTAGTGTCAAACAGGAAACTGATTAAAAAAAGAGAAGGGAGACACAAAGAGAATGAGGAAACAATGAAGCAAAATCAAAAAAATTAAAAGAAAATACTCTGGTTTTAGAACTTTTCTATTAACAGGAGGAAGACTTGTAAAATCAGATTATTCTCAATGGTCAATGACTTCTTTGCTCATTTTTATTCAATCTCTTGGGGAGCTGCAGCCAATCCTAGAAGCATCAATTACAAACAGCCCAAGATAAGACACCAGCCTATTGCAGACCACCAACTGCAACAAGTCAATTCAGAATGACCAGTTGATCCTTGGATGATGTGGGAGAAAAATAGGAATACCCAGAGTACCCAAATCATATAGCCAGGAGGGAAGTGCAAACTCCACACAGCGACTACAGTCAGAATTAGACACAAGAAATGTGAAGCATTTAGGCTAAGCATTATACTACCTAAAAAAATCTAATTTCCAATCAGGGTTGGAAATTTTTCTATCAGCATGGCTGTCTGACACTAGTCATGGGAGGTATGCCAGCCTATTTTAGGCCACAGTAAAGCAACAGCCAAATTTCATCAATTTCAAGTTTGCAGCCAAACAAAACTGCCCATCTTTCTTTACCCTTACAAAAACCAAAAGAGACACAAAATAAAATGTGCAAACTCCACATACACAGTGACTGTGTCAGGTATTGGTCTCCAGTCTCACTGTGGAACCATGTGAAACAAAAGAATTAAAATAAGCAAAAAAAATTAAAAAGATGGTTAACTAATGGCAAATTAAGATATGCAGTGCCTCTACAGTTAAAGTGAGGTGATGATCAATGTTATTAATGTGTAATGGCCATAACCAGACCCACTACTGTTCTATGGGGGTGTCACACCTTAGCATCCTTATTTTATTCATGAGTGATCCGCATTCAGAAGGCAACAGTCTGCTAGATGGTCAAGAACACTTTCACACTGACATGCTTCTGTCTAATCTGACCCCTTGCCCTCATTTTCAAAATGCCCGGCTCCCCCTTTCCAGACCCCAGGTTGGAATTTCCCAGTTACATGCCTGTTATGTTCAGCCAATCCTTGTCATCGAATGCCAGTTTTAAATTGGAAATAGCCTTATTGTCCATTTCATAATCCTTGAAAAAATTCTGGGTGCTCTTTCTGGCCACTTCCAGGATGGTTTCTGGTGGCAGCTGGAATCTAACTGTCTTTCCAAAACTAGGTGTCTTCTCCAGTTTCCTTTTCACCATGATTTCAGACGTCCTTTGCTCTGATGGGTGACAGTATGTGTCACCGTCTCTGTGGTTACTGTCCTGGGTGCCCCACTGGTCCTGACTCAAAGAGTAGGCTTCATTTCCACTGGAACAAAACCTCTCCATTTCTTCCCAGGATGCAGAGTCTTTTCTCATTCTGACCGTATGAATCAGAGATCGTAGTCCATCTGTGATTATTTCAAAGCAAAGAAACACAAATATTAGCAGATCGTAAAGGTGCATGTGCTTTCGCTATGCCGACTCCAAGTTTGTCTGATGTGCTTTAAAAAAGTATCCCCACATTGACTCTAATTGTATTAAAAGAAGGAGCATCACCCAGGAAGGCAAAGTAAATCCCTAATTAGAGAAAAGTAGCAAAGAAAAATACTGATGCTGCCCATCAGGGCTTCTCACTGGACCCCTTCCCAGCTTCCTAAATGAACCCAACTTTGATGTGCCTTCTTGGGAACTGTGCAAGTGAAAATGCTGTTCAAAACAACTAGATAAATATATGATTATGCAAAAATACTAAAGCCAGGCAGAAGACCCCGGTAAAGAGATTATCTTGCAGATTAGCAGAGCAAAATGTAATCTACTAGAATGGCTGTAAGCTTCTTAAAGCCTGAGGATCCACAATGCAACCTGCCTCATGGGCAGCTTTAGCTTCAGTTAGCTTTGTCAACTAGCTGTCTGAAAGTTATTTGTCTCTCCGCTCCTGTTTAAGTCCTTCCAATGAACTGATTACTTTTTTTAAAGTGGAAAGAGAATGAACAATGTTTACAATATGGTGGCTAGCATCCACATCTCTCAGCTCAAAAGTTCAGGGTTCAAGTCACAGTCCAGTCACCATATGAGGTCATTATGTGACCATGTGGCTTTTTCTACAAGTACCCTGATTTTTTTCCCACATCCCAAAGACATGTGGTTTTAAGTTAAGCTTGAGTGAGCATAGGTGTGCAGCTCAATGGACTGGCATCCCATTGAGGATTGCGCAAATTGCTACTTGATTAGGCTCCATCCTTTTGTGAACCTCAAAAGAATGAGATAGATTTAGTAAAAAGATGGATTAATATTTGTAAATTTATATGACAGTTTGAGCTTGAAATTGAGAAGTGCTCTCTATAAAAATATATTGAATTGAGCTGGTCTTAATAATGAGTGACACAGCAGTTGATAAAACTGCCTTATTAAATGGGTTCATATCCAGGTCTGATCACTGTGTTCTTGGCTTCTTGGCACAATTGCTTAGGAGGCATCTTTAGGGCTCTGAGAGGGTCAGCAATACCACCCTGAGCAGAGAGAGAGACACTGTCTTTAACTTCATCTTCCTTTTTGCTCACAGTTGCAAGGCTTGCCAAATTGAAGATGACTGGTGCACTTTTTACTTCTGCCAACAAAACTCCACCCCTTCTGGGTTAATGCTATAAAAACCTTGAGGCTTCCACAAGTTGCTGTTCAATAAGAAACATGCAGCTGAGGAGGACGGAGCTTTCTCTTGTTTAAACAGCATCACATTGTGATTTTCATTTTTCTTTTGCATATTAAACCAGGCTAATGGCTTGTATCCCATCTCTTTGCTTTTGTCTTTTCCATTAAATTTTCTCAACACTGTGTAGGCTTTTTCCCGGTACACTAATTCTTAAGACCCTGCATTCGATAAAAGTGGGTTTCAAATGGAAGAATGGAGGCAGTGAGTCAGTTCTATGCTATGTTAACAATGTCTACAATCTTGAACATGTTTCTGCGAAACAGGGGCTGTTTATCTTGAGCCATAATGTGGCCTCAAATGTTGCATCTGTGCAGTGACATGCACTGACCTTTTAGTGGGCAGCGGCTCAGATGAGTCACTATATGGGACAGTATTTGTTACACTATATTCCTGGACACAAATTACTATTCACATTAATTTCTGTGTTTTTTATTTAACAGATTAACTTTTAGGGCACTATAATATTCACAAAATAGCAAAAATATTAGTGCATGATTGATGATTATGTTAGATTATCAAAAAAGACACTACACCCCCTCTACTGCATATATGATATATGACACATGATATCCTATATGGTGTTCCACAAGGCTCTATTCTGGGTCCGGTGCTCTTCTCAATCTACATGCTTCCGTTAGGTCAGATTATCTCGGGGCATAACGTGAGTTACCACAGCTATGCTGATGACACACAGCTGTATTTATCAATAGCACCTGATGACCCTGATTCTTTTGATTCACTAACACAATGTTTTACTTGTATTTCTGAATGGATGAATAGTAACTTTCTCAAGCTAAATAAAGAGAAAACTGAAATCTTAGTGATTGGCAATAACGGATACAATGAGGCTATTAGAAATAAACTGGATACATTAGGATTAAAAGTCAAGACGGAGGTAAAAAGCTTAGGGGTAACTGTTGACTGTAATCTGAATTTTAAATTAATCAGATCACTAGGACAGCATTTTTTCACTTAAGAAACATAGCAAAAGTTAGACCTCTTATATCACTGAAAGATGCTGAGAAATTAGTTCACACGTTTGTTTTCAGTCGGCTAGATTACTGTGACGCAATCCTCTCAGGAATACTCAAAAAAGACACAAATCATTTGCAACTAGTGCAGAATGCAGCTGCTAGAATCCTAACCAGGAAAAGAAAATCCGAGCACATTTCTCCAGTTTTGATGTCACTACACTGGTTACCTGTGTCATTCAGGATTGACTTTAAAATTCTGCTTATGGTTTATAAAGCCCTAAATAGGTTTGGATTTTTTTCTTCCTAAATAATAAAAACCATCATTTAAAAACTGCATTTTGTGTTTACTTGTGTTATATTTGACTAATGGTTAAATGTGTCTGATGATCAGAAACATTTTGTGTGACAAACATGCAAAAGAATAAGAAATCAGGAAGGGGGCAAATAGTTTTTCACACCACTGTATTTCATTTATGTTAGGTAGAATGCCCAGAGGGGACTGGGCGGTCTTGTGGCCTGGAACCCCTGCAGATTTTATTTTTTTTTTCTCCAGCCAGCTGGAGTTTTTTTTTTTTTGTTTTTTCTGTCCTCCCTGACCATCGGACATCTGGACATCTGACCTAATGTTGTCTTATTTTAATTTCTTATTTTGTCTTTTATTTTTCTTCATTATGTAAAGCACTTTGAGCTACTTTTTTGTATGAAAATGTGCTATATAAATAAATCTTGTTGTTGTTGTTGTATACTGTACTTTATTTTCATAACACTAGACATCTTAACAAGAACAAAGAAAAAATAAAGGAATTCCCATCTAGATAAAAGCTATGAAAACAGACTTCACCAACAACAGTTCACATAAGGGCACATCAAACCAAAGATTTATTTTCCTGCATTGTGTGTCAATAGGACTGATTGACTGGTTCCACAGATCACCATTCTTTTTTGTACAATTTATAGCCAGCAAGCAAAAGTGAAATAATTAATTATCCAGAACCCTGGAGTGCAATGTAGAATGATTTTATACATACTATACATGTATTACGACCTCTTAGTAACATAACATCCCTGCTTCTGTATTTGTAGCTTAATGGTCACTGACTAACATATTTCCTGTGGTCTGAAATTCACTATGAATCAGAACTGCTGGTGTCCCCCAATTTTGGCTTACCACTTTTATATATAAGTGTACACAGCCTTAATGAGAGGTTTCTCTGTCAGCCATAGTGATAAAGCTAAAGCTTTCAGATGCATGGGCCACCAATTAGAAGGGGTGAATTGCTTTCATATTTTTGTAAAATGTTATAAAATTGTTAATTTTTTATTTTCATTTTGAACTTTGAACAATCCTTTTTTTTTCATATTTTCCACATACCTGATGGATTTGGATTCATTTTTTAACGTCATGTTTTGGGATTGCCGCAACCCTATTTTGTTTTCTAATGAATGCCACTATTTTATTCAGCTGTTGCTATAATTTGGTGACCCTTAGCTTGAGTTTGCGACCATAGACATACCACATGATGACGTCTTGGTAGATAAAATCGTTTGTTCTTCTGGTTTTGACTTTGTATGTTATTTTTGTTCCAATTAATCTCCTAGACCTCCTAGAACACCTTCCTTCTAATAAAATAATAATAGTTTTATTGTTTTTTACATTTTCTTTTTTTCACTGTTATTGGATCATAGTGTAATATGCAGTATTAGTACTGCTCAACTAAAACATTAATATTTTGGTGCATTAAGTACCTAATTTATTAAAAAGTAACATCTATAGACATACACGTTCAGTATTTGTACAGATCTATGTACTTACTGCATATCATTGTAATATTCTACATTGTAAACTTGTTTGTTTTGTTTCATCATATTGTTTTGTTGTAATCATCCATCTATCTATCCATTCAGCTTCTAACCTGCTTGTCTAGTTCTGACTTATGGGAGCCCGTGTCTAACCTGGAAACATCACACAAAAGAAGTGAATCAAAACCTTCATAGGGCATGAATCCATCACAGGCCACACTCTTACACACACAGTCAGACACCAGGGGCCCCATTTGTAAACCGTGTGTCCCATGTGAACTTCAGGATTTATAAAAGAAAACTTGATGGTCAAACATGTATATTTACAGCAGCTCTGACCCATGTGTACACAACATTTCAGAAAACTGGGAACTGACAAAACTGTTGATCAATCACATGTATAATAATTCATATAACTGAGCCATTATTATGATGTATGTTAATGTGACAAACATATTACACATTAAATTCAATTAATATGATGCACTGACTTCACTATTTTAGTTCCCTTTTAAGAAGACCAATGTTATGTATTTGCACTGAAGAAATTGTTTTTTCATCAGTTTACCTGTTATCACTTCTCAGGGAACGGGTCGACAGATCAACAGTATCTTCGGCAAGCTTCACTCCATTATGCCAGCTGTCCTGGAACCCATTAACCAATCGGTAAGACAGTGCATCAAATTTTCCTGTGGTGGGGGTGTACACTCAAAAAACATCCCCATGTTTTTGCCAAGAAAAAAAGACATTTTTCAGCAGCCTGGTTCTCCTAACATAACTGGACCACTTTACTGTGCTCATTTTGCAATGAGGGCACCCAGTGAGAATGAAGCTGCTTTTGTTAACTATAAGCAGTTACATTCCTTTAATGTATTGTACAAGTTATCACAGATGTGACCGGCAAATATTGTGTCTCAGTGGCCTGGATAAAAATGCAAATAATTTATTTTGAGGAACGGTAGCTTAGACAGATGTGATGGTGCTGTCTGTAAATGGTGGCTGATTTGTTGGTAAGGTAACTGGCTGAACCTTCGGTGTTTCATATTGCCTATACTATTCATTGTAACAGCAATCATGTCATTACATGTGCCAGGTGATAATGGCTACCCACTCAAACACTGGTGCCTTACACCTGTCCTGGACCCCCAGAGCACAGATCAGAGGCATTATAATGCCATGCAAGATCTTGCAGTCTCATCTGTGGAGCACAGCCAGATACTCTTGAATGCAAGTGACAGGGTCTCAACGCATTTAGAGAGAGCTGTTCTACCAGCCAATGAAGTCCTGCAGCATTGTGATATGTATGAGGTTGACTAGCATGCTCCATATATGGATGTTTCAAGGTGATGTTCAAGGCACATTCATTATTATATTTACAAATTATATTTACAAGGTGATTGTGATTTATGCAGTAATAAATTGCATAGAAATGTACTTTTTTTTTTGCTTTTGATTTTCTTGCTTTTTTGGTGTGCACACATTTTCACTGTCAAATTCATACATAGATTTGAAATGAGGCCCCAGGCAAGTTAAACTAAAACATCCAATTGTTATGAGGAATGCCCATGCAAACAAGGGGAGAACATGCAAATTCTACGCAGACACTTCCCTGGCCTGTGTTAGAATGGAGAACTGTACAGCAGTATTAATGCCTTTGTGGAGTTTGCACAATGTTCCCATGCCTAAGTGGTTGTTTACCAGGTATCTTGGTGTCCTGTCATATGCCATGCTAGTTAATAGCTCTAATTTTTTTTATTTTAGATCTTTTTTATATTCTCATGATATTTTGACTTCCTTTGGCCAACCCCTTGGTTTGTTCTTTTCCTGTTTGAATACTTCTGTTGATTCTCCTCGAGATCATAACAGTCTTCTTTATTAAACTTATTTGGCTTATATGCTTTATATTTTATAAAGTTTTGTGTTTACCAGCCGAGCATTTTTTTGTTTTTTTTACCATTACAGATAGAAGAAGCAAGACATTATCAATGGTATAGCAGGGTTTTGAATGAGTCCCAAGAAGGGCAAAGGTAGCAAAAAAATGGAAAGTGGGTTGATCAAGATACCTGTCTCCACCATTCACATAAGGTGTTTAATGAAACCCATATAGAGTAAACACATGACTTGGGCTATTTCTTAATTATCTCTCTATTAAAATAAATAAATCTTTGGAAGAGAGATGAGACGTGACTTTCTCAGAGAGACACTTCCAAGTCCCATGAGACGAGACTTTGTGCCAAGAGATTTAACTACACCCGTGGCCGGAAATAAAAGACAAAGAGTAGATGACAAAGTAGAGCGTTGTAAAGAATTCAAAAAGTTGGCCTGATACACATGCAGAGCAGGTTAGAGATAACAGAAGTACGAAAATTCAAAAGTCTCAAAAAAATTATAGTAAACATCACATTACCACAAACAAACGGAAATTATTACTCGGTGAAATAACGGAACAGTGAAAAGAGATCAAATATATTGCTGAGATTTAAACTTTAAGTTGGAGATTTGTAGATCATCTAATTCATGTTGCCATCAGGGAAAAGTAGTGTTTCTTCCCAATGAAAAGGCACATCCGTGAGAATTAAAAGATTTGTTGTTTAGTGAAAGTGAAATCCTGCAAGATTTTAGTCGCTGAAGGTTTGGTGGTTGTCTGTATGCCAGGAGGGGAGGTTCTGGAAATACATTTTTCAGTGTTTGGTCGTTGTTTAGCATTGGCTGAAGTTCTTTTATCATTTTTCGAAGTGCTTCAAGATGTGGGTTGTTGGGGATGCGGTTCTTGTTGTCTTTGTTTTTATATTCCAGAAGGTTGTCTCTGGGTATGGCAGTAGCTCTTCTTATTTGAGTGTCTGTTGTTTTGGGGGTATAACCTTGTCCGGTGAAATCTTGTCTGAGCTCCTGCAGTTGATGATCCCGGTCTGTCGGGTCTGAGCAAATACGATTGTACCGTATTGCTTGGCTAAAAATAATGGAGCGCCTTATAGGCTTGGGGTGGAAGCTGTCACTTCTTAGTGACAGAAGTTACAAGGGTGTTGTTTTTCAGTTGAACGGTGGTTTTAAAGAAGCTGACTTTTGTTTTTGAGTAATTCAGCTTCAGCTTTATGTTGGGGTGTATGATGTGACTGGTGAAAATTTAGAAAAGGTGCTGGATGGAATGGGAAGACAGGGAAGGATATAAGTGGATGATGGATTTATGTTAGTTGAATTATTTAAATCTTTAATTTTATTGCGGAAAAAGTGGAGGAATTTTTCACAGACTTCAATAGACGAGGTAATTGATCCAGATGCAGGTTGAAGTCATTTAATAACTACACAGAACAAAACCCATGGGTTATCATGGCCACTTTCTATTATTCTGTCATAATGTGTGTTCTTGGCTGCAGTTAGTGCATCCCTGTAAGCCCTTTGATGGTCAAGAAAGCCTGGATGTGAACAGTGAGGCCAGTCTTATGTGACATTCTCTCAAGGCATCGGCCAGTTGCTTTCATAGATCGTAGCTCTGAATTATACCATGGAGCTGAACACTTAAAGGAAACTTCCTTATGTTTTAAAGGAGCTGTTTTATCGAGTGCTGAATGAAGGGCTGAGTTATAGTGGTCAACAAGAGTATCTAGTGTTGATGAAATAGGTGAAGACAGAAAAAGATCAGAAATGGATCCAGCAAGAACAGAGGGAGAGGTAATGAGACAATGAAAGCATTGCTTTATGGCCTGAGAGACCCAAATCATTGCTATAAATGTTGCCGACAGATAATTAAGATATGCAGATCAGGTCCAGTATATGACCACCAGAGTGGGTGGGAAAATCAACATGTTGCACAAAGTCAAAACAGTCCAGTAAGGATAGGAATTCATTTCTCAGTTTACATGTAGTAATGTCAATATGGATGTTGAAATCGCCAAGAAAAATTACTCTCTGGGAAAGTGAACTTAAGTGGGTTAATAATTCAGTCAGATCAGATAAAAAAAGATGCATTGTATTTCGGGGGACGATAGACAACAATGTGAGACAGGACTTGTTATTGGCTTAAGAGTCAGACACTCGAAAGACAATGGACCGTCAATGGGGCTTCTTTTGATGTTTAATTTTGATCTAGAGATTACTGTGACTCCTCTGCCTTGTCTTGAGCTGCGAGGCTCCATGAAGTGAATGTATCTGGGTGGAGTCACCTCTATGACAGATGTAAAGTATTTTGGTTTTTGACAAGTTTCTGTTAAGCATAGCAAGTCAAGGTTTGAGTCTGTAATGAATTCTGATAGCACCAGTGCTTTGCCATTAAGAGATCTTGAGTTAAACAATTCAATATTAGTCGGTGTGGGTTCGTTGTGCACAGATCCAGAGTTTATATTAACACTAGGCTCTCCCGCCTTTTCAGGCGACCGACTTTTAAGTTGACCACTTCTTAAGGCAATTCAATATGTAGATCAATTTGATATTTTATTCAAACTCATTAATTTGATTATATATTGCATTTGAGCGGTATTACTTTAATACTCATAGTTTCTGTTATTTTTGTGATGAAATTTAAACTTTTTGTCTATATTGAGGTCGCCCTTTTGAACCCCCCTGATATTTACTACACGGTGCGGCATTTGTACTCCATCAACATTAATTATTTCCAGAGACATAACTTTGTCTATTTTTCCAGGGCACAAAAGCAAGCAAACAATGGGAGCACCAGAACTCTGCTCACATCATGTCGCTTAGTACCGCAAGCTGCAAGTAGTAAGTCTGTGATAAACGAAATACTGCTACGCTTTCCAGTCACAGGACGGAAGGACAATCCCGACCGCTTTTATATAGTAAGAAAGAAAAAGAAGATATCGCACAGTCTGGAGTAGAAAATCATCTTTTACCTGGAAAAAAGAAACTACAAATCCCATCGTGCATTGCAAAATGGACAGGGAGTGTGTGAAACTCCGCGCCTGCGTAGCACTCACGGGACGGAAGGACAATCCCGACCGCTTTTATATAGAAGGATATTGCAGATTTAGCACACTGACACTCCTATTTCCAAAGCCATGAGTAGGACGGCATATTCCTGAGCAAATGCTTCCGGTGAACTTTTCATTCGCAGCCCAGCTTTGACAGTGACCTGACCCGTGATGTAAATATTTTGGGCGCCGCACAATACCATTGTCTTTTAGGACATTCCAGTCTGACTATTTGCTTTTTTACAAACTGTTTAATATGAAGGAGTTTGTCACAAGAGTATTTTAGCATAGCAGAGAGCAATACTTATCTAATAGTATCAGAGAAGCAGCACAGCACAGTGGAGAAGGTGAGACGGGAGGATGGGAGGATGGGGTGGCGCAGAAGAGGGCAGCAAGCAGCAGAAAAAGCATAGTAGGAAATATTACAAAACGCACATAAAGATACCAAAATTCAGAGGTTCCAACATACAGCCACATACATATAATGCTGGGTATTACAGGTGGGATCGCCCAGAGCCGCATCCAGCTGGGTATAAGCCTCAGATTATTTCTTAGTCATTAAGCATGTATAGAAGGAATTGAGAACAATACAGTGTATAAATTATAATCAAGAAGACAGACCATCCCCGGCTCATAGGTCATCACGGTGCAAAGAAATATCCATAGGGCTCGTCCAGTGTGCCACAGAAGTATTTGGTTGTCTCCAAGGCTGCAAATCCAGTCAAGGCAAAGTCCATAAAAGTAAATCCAAATTAACACAGTTTGAGTCAATTGCATCCATGAACTATACATACAATAAAAAGAAAGTGAACAATTGCAAAAAGTTTAGGTTTAACATGAAGATACTGTAACAGATGGTCTTGGCGCTTGCCCAGCTGGGATGCCTTTGCACTGGAAGGACCGGGGGAGATAACGTTCATAGGGCATTACCTCTGCTGGAACAATAGACACGGTTTCCCAAAGGGCTTCATGGGAATTGGAGTTCAGAAACTGGTGTGCCCTACTTCATGGGTCTCCAGCCTTACCTGGAAGTGTTCTCGGGTCAAGCCTTCAGGACACTGGAAATACAGGAATCACATAAAGGTACCTGCTTGCCACTGCTCGTGGAGCCAGAGTAGGGATGAAGAAGACGAAGCTTGCCAGAGGAGGAGTGGAGGCAGAAGAGACAGAAGAGAAGAAGAAAAGACATTGCTGTGCGCTTAATACTGTGCAAAAGAGACAGAAGAGAAGAAGGAGAAAAGACATTTCTGTGTGCTTAATACAGTGCTGTATATTGTGCATTGGTGGGGAACAAAAGAAAAGCATTTCCCACACCTCAATAAAAGCTGGACTTGTGCCTTGTGCCTGTTTGTGTCGGGTTTGGGGAGCTGGTGGGGAACCTGGTGGCCACAATGTATACTTAAATTACGGCGTTTTGTTACAGAATCTCAAGTGAAAGAGAATGTGCAAATCGTAATGATTCATTCGTGAATCAAATAAATGAGAATCACTGGACTGGTTTTCAGGTAGTCACTTGTTCATGAATCAAATGAATGAGAATTGTTAGAGTGATTCTCAGGTAGTGACTTGTCGACGAATCAAATGAGTCACGACTCATGATTCAGGCAGTTCTTATGCTTATGTTTTAAATGTCTACAGCGAAACAAAAGATGCTGATGACATCGCATAGGACACAGGCTCTTTAGCATTCCTGTTTAGCGCCATTGAATCGATTTGTTCATGCTTATGAATTGGTTCATATGATTTACTGAAAAGAGTTATTTAAAATGTAAACAAATCATTCACAAATCACCCCTTACTACTTAAGGAAATGAATGAATGTTTGCTATAGTTTGTAGTCTCATTACATTCCCTTGGGGTCTTTGGTAGGATCAGGAAAGAAATCTGAAACTAAATTAAAAAATCATGTATCTTCTAATGGGACCTGGATGACAAAGTCTTGATAGGTCATAATGAGAATGAGTATAGCACAATACTTTGGGAAGATACATCTTCAAGAAAACATGACTGTAAAACATTTTGAGTGCTAGTGTGGATAGACTGACTATGTTATATATAGTGTTGTGGAAGGGAAACCTCTAAGGGAACTAGAATAAGAAAGTTTTTATGGGGGAATGGAGGAAGACCATTGGCGTTCTACTGTGCCAACAGAGGGCAGCAGTACATCTACCACAAGAGACAGAGCTGGCAGCCTAGCTCTTTAAATAGAAAAATGCAACGCAGAGGAACAGAGACACCTGAGACCTCAACATAACACCTCAATGACATGGTAACCCCTGTCTGGAGATTACAGACTCCTCTCTGCTAGAGACCCAATAATACTAGAATCAGAAATATAGTTGAGGGGAAAGAGGATATTTTGAAGGCTTGTAATGTATTCAAGAGATTTGTAGGGAAAGCAAAGGTGATGAGGAGGGAGGAGGTGAAGAGGAAGTGTCTTGAGAGCATTTAATTTTTCTTTTAAAGTGGATAGCCACTTTGCTTGACGAAGCATGTGTGGTAAGACTCAATGGGACTTAATTCTGTCTTTTGTATTGAAATTTTGCATTCTCCCCTTGATCATCTCTGCCTTGTACTTTGGATTAATACAAAAATAATGGAATATACCTGGATGTCTTGACACTTAAGTGTTGAAACACAGCTGTGATATAATCATGGCAGATTTTACCTATTTGGTGTCATGTTTCAGCCATGGTTCCTCCCATGGCTGCAGTTCAGATTCATGTTTTATGTCTCTTTTGGTCATTTTTGATTCTTTCATTCATATTGTTTATATTCTTTGTTTTTGTTTATGATTGTAAGATGTCTGTGATATGTCCCATGTGATTTGTGGGTGGTTCCCCAAAAGGCGGGACTTCCTGCCAATGGCCACCAGGAACTGCTTCCGTCTTATAAATCTAGAGGGTTTAGGTTTAGGTTTAGGTTTAGTTTATTTATATAGCACATTTACAACAGCCACACGACTGACCAAAGTGCTGTACATTTAGAAACAACAACATAAAATAGAAATATACGATTTAGCCAAAAGAAGCACAGCAGAAACACATAAAAATAATTTGTATAAATATATCTATACATATACATATATCTACACTTACACACATCTAGGTAGGCAAAATAACCCCTAGTAAGCCAAAGAGAAAAGATGTGTTTTTAAAATAGATTTAAAAATAGTCAGACTAGGAGCCATTCGGATTTCAATAGGCAGATCATTCCAAAGACGAGGCCCAATTACAGAGAAAGCACGGTCACCTCTACGCTTTAGTCTGGAGTGTGGAATTAAAAGAAGGTTCTGATCACCGGATCTCAAACTTCTCAGGGGGGTATATTGGTGAAGCAATTCAGATAAATAGATGGGTGCTTGTTGGTGTAGTGTTTTAAAAACAAATAATAAGATTTTAAAATGTATTCTAAATTGAACAGGCAACCAATGAAGGGACTTCAGAAGCGGAGTCACATGATCCATTTTTTTCTTTTTTAAAAGAAATTTAGCAGCTGCGTTCTGGACCAATTGAAGACGGGCAATTTGGGATTTGGAGATGCCATAATAAAGAGAGTTGCAATAGTCGAGGCGAGATGTAATAAAAGCATGTATGGCCATCTCCAGGGTCTTGTCAGTGAGATAAGGTTTAATTTTTGCAAGCGTGCGAAGCTGATAAAAGCTCGATCCGATCACGGCAGAGACTTGTTTGTCAAGTTTTAATGAGTCATCTAACAGGACACCCAGATTCCGAACCTGTGAAGACCTGAAAGCTGATAAAGGTCCCAGGTCAAATTCCGGCCTTCATATGTTCAGAAGGGCCAAAGACTATCACCTCAGTCTTCTCTTCATTTAAGGATAAGAAGTTTTGGGATAGCCAAGATTTAACTTCATCTAAACAAGACAACAAGGCATTCATAGCCAGTGGATCATTTTTCTTAAAAGGTAAATAAATTTGTGTGTCATCAGCATAAAGGTGAAATGATACCCCATGTTTTCTAAAAATAGAGCCTAGAGGTAGCATATACAGAGAAAATAAAGTGGGAGACAACACAGAGCCTTGAGGAAGACCACAGGAGAGAGAGGACGTTGAGGAGGAGAAGTCTCCTAGCCTAACCATGTATTTTCTATCAGATAAAAATGACTGAAACCATTTTAAAACTGTGCCAGAAAGACCCACCCAGGACTCTAGTCTATTTAGTAATATCGAATGATTAATAGTGTCGAAAGCAGCTGATAAATCTAATAGAACAAGGACCACAGAATCCCCCGTATCAGTGGCTAAAAAGATGTCATTTAACACTCTCAAGAGGGCTGATTCGGTACTGTGGGCCTTGAAACCAGATTGAAAATGCTCAAACAAATTGTTTAAAGCAAGAAAAGATTGAAGTTGGAAAAACACAATCTTTTCCAAAACCTTAGAAAGAAACGGTAGGACCGAGATAGGGCGATAGTTTTTTAAAACTGACAAATCGAGTGAAGGTTTCTTGAGGAGGGAGTAATAGTAGCCACTTTCAAATTAGAAGGAACCACGCCTGTTGAGAGGCACTTATTAAAAAAGGACGCTAAGCCCGGTCCGATCGAATCAATGATTTGTGTTAAAAATCTAGGATGGATAGCGTCATATGGAGAGGAAGATGGCTTCAGTTTAACAATAGTATCTTTGAGTGACTGTATAGAGACTGGTTCAAAAGTATCCCAAGACATAGACAACGGCAGAGGAGCAGGCTGCTTGGTAGAGAAGATATGGGCTCCCAGACCAGGTTTACTTACTTTATCTTTAAAAAATCTCGAGAAGCTTTCACAAAGGGCAACAGAAGCAACTGACCCAGTGTGTACCGGGGGATTGACAACAGAGTTAATAACAGAAAACATGACCTTAGGTCTAGACTGATTATGCAAAATTAAATTAGAAAAATAGGTTGCCTTAGCTGATTTGGCAGCTCTCTGATAAGCCGATAGACTATCTTTGAACAGCTGTAGAGAAATGTGTAACCTGTCCTTTTTCCACTTACGCTCAGCCTTTCTACAAATCTGCCTTAGTAGCCGAGTCTCTGCAGAATGCCACACTTCAGATTTAGGTTTGAGCTTAAGAAGTTTAAAAGGAGCAGTTTCATTCAATACATCAAGCCAGGCATTTTGTAACAGACTGAGATGTTCGTCTGCATCCAAGTCTGATAATGGAGAGTCCAACAGTAGATGAGAACAAAGCTTTGTAAAACACTGACTAAAATTAACACTAAACTGAGGTGAGTATACCCTAGTCAGAGATGTCACTTTAGAAGAAACATAAGGAAGGCTAGGAAGGCACATGGAAAATAAAACAGGCTTGTGATCAGAGAGCATAAAGTCAGAGACAATAACCTCAGTAATATCAACTCCATAAGAGAGGATGAGGTCAAGAGTATGTCCATGAATGTGAGTGGGACTTTTAACCCACTGTGTCAGATTAAAAGCCTCGATTAGATTAAGAAATTCCCTCGAGAGAGGGTTTGACTGACAACAAACATGAACGTTAAAATCGCCCATCAATAAAAAGCGATCAAATTTAGTAACAATATTACCAATAAAGTCAGTGAATTGCTGAAGAAAGTCCTTATCTGAGTGAGGAGGACGGTAAATCAGCCCTAGGCAGATAGGACCGTTCCAGTCGAGGTGAATAAGTTGAGCTTCAAAGCTGGTATAAATATCCGGAGAGATCGAGGAACACTGCGCACGATGAGAGTTTTTCAAAACAGTCGCTAGCCCACCCCCACGTCCGTTTTGGCGGGGGGAATTAAAATGTACAGTCTACAGGGACCAACTCAGCGAAGGGGGTAAGATCACCACATTTAATCCATGACTCAGTAATGAACATAAAATCCAGGTTTTGCGAGGAGAAAAAGTCATTCAACAGAAATGTCTTGTTTACTGCTGAGCGAGCATTAATTAAAACCATTTTAGGTGAGGGAACAGCGTCGGGTAAGAGAGAGACTCTACACAGCGGCCGTAGCGTACCTGAGTCAACTCCAGATCTGCGGAGATGGTGCCCGATCCGAGGGAGTCCAAGCCGGGGGGTAGAGGGTGAGGACAGGGGAAGAGCAGGTTGAAGCCACCGGTGCGCCTGATCTACGAGACGCCAAATCACAGAGCCACCTTGTAGCGGCTCGGAAAACGGACTTGTAATACAGCCCGCATGCAGGCGGCTTTCAACTTGATCGCGAATCCTCCCCTGCATCCACGTTTCCTCCTGCGTTTTCTCCGAATAATGTTTAAAGGCCAGCGGCAAATACAGTTCGGAATGACAATTTTGAAATTCTCATGTTGTTTATTAAGAACACACTCCATCTCCGACTTGGGAAAATTAAAAAGAGTTGATCGAATATCCAAGAGACACTGACGATCATAGACTATAAGGGCACTACAGTTTGAATACAGTGTACTCAACCAAACTATCAGGCAGGAGAGCAGTAGACGGCATGCCGACACAGGCGCCATCTTTACAGTTCTCTCTAAGAAAAAAGGTGCCCCACAGTTCCTGGCGTTTCATTTCGAGCGTGCCTGGGACTGGTGAGTTTACTTGTGTCTTTGTCTGTGTTTTTGTAAAGAACTGGATTTTTGACATGTTTGCTCTGTTTATAACCATGCTCTGGATTTCTGTATTTGGATCTTGTTTGCCTGGATTGCCTTTTGTTTTAGACAACTCCATTTTGCCTTTTGTACTCTACTGATCTTGCTTTTGTTTCAGAGTATTTTTGTGGAAATAAACCTTTATATTTTATAAAGTTTTGTGTTTTTCCTTGTTATTAGCCGGGTTTAATGGTTTTCCTGTCTAGCAGGCATTTTTGGAAGTGTGTTTTTAGGACTTATGTGATTTGGGAGTTCTAAGTCATTACATTTTGCCAACATGATCTGGGGGATATAAGAAGTTTTACAGGACTGCAATTGTGTAAAGATCATGAAGCTTACAGAAAAAAAGTAACCTTGGTAAATGTAATAACTGGTGAGATATCATGCTGCTTTATGCAGTATACCTGGAAAGATACTGTCCTGTGCTTTTTGCTAACCTGAATGCTGGCATTCACAGCAAACCTCAAGACATAACCACTGAATTCCATAAAGGAAGATTGTGCTGTGAGCAGATCTTCATTCTGTGAAACACCATTGAACAGTGTACTGAATATCAAACACTACTTCTACTCAACTACATTGACTTTAAAAAGGTATTTGATGGCATTCATTGAAAATCACTCTGAAAACGGTCAAGGTGTAAGGTTTACCAGATCGGTATATCAACATCTTCACATGACTATACTGTAACTTAGGCTGTTTCTTCAACAGAAATAATGACACCACAGAAGTGTTTGATATTGTAACAGGCATATGACAGGACAGCGAACTTCGAGATTAAGTAGGGATGAGAATTATTCCAATTTACCTTAAATCAGCGGACCACTGAAAAATAGTAGCTTTTAAACCTCTCCTGTTCACTAGTACCACTGCAGTTCTCACAATCACGTCTGAGGTCAGGGATGTGTCTTGAAATTCCATGGACTGTCTAAACAGGGAACCCTAGAGCAGGTAAGCCTGTCTTCCTGAAGTCAATTTTTGCAAATAATGTGTTAATATCCCTTTGTAGCATCCATGTTTCCTTCCCTCTATAATATGCAGCAGACTTTCACCTGTACTTGCTACTGCCACCTATCAGTCTGGAGGCATTTTCTTGCCATTCCAACAATCCTCCATAGCCTTCTTCTTTCTTCAGTGTCCACATATTTGTAATAAATACTTATTACAATTGACCAATTTAATTGACCAATTAAATTGATAAAGCCTAAGTTGTTTTCCCCCCACTGGCACTATTAGGTACCACTGTGAACCAGAGTATATACTCTGCAAAGCCATCCAGTTATGTGCTGATCAGTCCTATGCCAACTCGGCCTCACTTAATGGCATGTTTTAGTTCAAATACGCAAGATATAAAATAACTTCCTCAAACTAGCTTAATACAATTCAGAGTTATGGATTGGTGCACACTCAGGTAGGATTACATGAAAGGCAGGCACTAGCCCTTGATAAAGTGCCAGTCAATTCCAATGCCCACTCATGTATACATCCAATTTGCAAGCTACTTTGGGCTTGTCAATTAACTTGACACACATGTCTTTGCAGATTTTGGAAGAAACCCAGAGTACAAACAGGGAACCTACACAGACACAGGAGGAACATGTATACCCCATCCAGATCATGATAGAATGCATGATCTGAGAGGCAGCATCTCTAACTACTGTACTACAGTGCTACCTCAGGCACACATATACCTGTGTACATACTGTATATATGTACAGTATTAGTTATGTGGCCAGTACTTCTGAGCAAGTAAATGCAGAACTGGACAGGACATATATATGATGTCTGTCTGGAAAATATTCAGCCATGTAATATGAAAAAATTAAAAATCGATACATTTATTGAAGAAGATACAAGAAACATTGTACAATGATGCCTCTGTCCCCTTCAAAGTAGGCACCTTGGGACCTCACACAGTTTTCCTAGTGTCTCTTCCATTGTTCAAAACACTCTGCAATATCTTTTGTTAAAATTGTCATAAGTCTGAAATCTCTTCCCTTTCAAAGGTAATTTTAGTTTTGGGAAAAGCCATAAGTTGCAGGGCACCAAATTTGGGATATAGGGGGGCCATTTTTGAAGTGTTTGTGGCACACTTTTATTGGAACTGCACTCATTGCATTGTCCCTGAAAGCCTTCTGAATCATCCAGATAGTTTCTGCAGATGAATGTTCAAGTTTAACAAAAAATTTGATGTAGATTTGTAGCTCAACTTGCTCAGCCATTTTCAATGCAACGGCCACACAGTACATATGCAGACTCAAGGGCATCTAGTGCCCCCAATTACTAGTACCAGTGAAGTCATTATTGTTCATGCATACACATTTCAGTGTACTCTCCTTGGCTGCCAGGTTACATTGATACTGCACAAACCATTCTTATTATATTAGCAATGGCTGGATACTTTCCAGACAGACCTTGTATATATATATACTGTATATATATATATATATCTATATATATATATATATATATATATTATCAAAAGAACAAACAAATTGTAAGTATGTTCAACAATTGTTTATGTGTCTTCTGAAATCACTGCATATATTTTGTCTTCTTTAGATATTGGAGGAGTATAAACAATTTTGTGTTTAGCTTTGCTCCTGTCGTTTTTCTTTATTTTTTTTTTTGCATTCCTATAGAAATTTCCTCCCTGTACATTAACTTAGAATGAGAATTTAATGATAGTAATTTAGTTCCTGTGTTGCTGTTTTCCGTCTGATTCAGCAAGGGGGTGAAGGGCTGGCTGTCTCTCCACACAGCCAGGAATCTACTCAGGCCAGTGGGCTGTCTGTTAGCAGCTTCCCTTTTTTGACTCATGTTAGTGACCATATGTTCCAGCTCCTATAGACAAGCGTCTTAACTCAGAGTCAGAGCGTCTGCTGTCTGCATAGATTAGTGTTCCCTAATTAACCTACATTTCTGCTACATGTTGTTTTTTTCCTCTTCAGCCAGTTATAGGCACTCCACTAACCCATTTTAATGTGATTTTGCTGCCTTGACTGTACTGTTAAGGATAATGTGCCTTTTAATCTGCCTGAATAACCTGTTACAATGTGTCTAGGTGATTATTTTGACCTGTTGTACTTTCTTTTGGGAACAGATAGATAGATAGATAGATAGATAGATAGATAGATAGATAGATAGATAGATAGATAGATAGATAGATATGGAATATGTAACAAGAGACAAAGTTCTTTCACAATGAATGTTATTATATCTTCAACCAAAATATCATATTAGATAAAAAGGAATGACCAAGTAATCCCAAACTGATCATGATTATTTAACTGCCTTATGTAAAATCCATTGCCTTATGCAAAGTAATAATAATAATAATAATAATAATAATAATAATAATAATAATAATAATAATAATAATAATAATACATTTTCTTTATATTTCCCATCCCCAAGGCACCTACAGAATATAAGAAAGAATGGCAGGGTATACAGTATATAGCATTGTACAAACCAAATAAATAAATAAAGAAGATTAAGACAGTAAATTCAGAGAAAAGCCTAACAGACAACATAATTGATGGTCTAGCACACACATACAGGTTACATGCGCATCTTCACAGAAAGGTAAACTGAGAGAAGGGTAATAAAGTCAGGTAGAGCTAAAAGCCTTCCTGAACAGATGAGTTTTGAGTTGTTTTTTAAAAGAATTCATGGAGTCAGCTGATCTAATTAATTTCGGTAGGTCATTCCAGAGTCTGAGCGCTATACAGCTGAAGGCCCTGTCACCCATGGAGTGTAGATTAGTGTGGGGCACAACAAGATTACCAGAATCAGAGGACCTTAGTGGGCGGGCAGGCACATAGTGATGGAGAAGGTCACTGATGTAGTTTGGTGCAAGGTTATTTAAGGCTTTGTAGGTTATTAGTAGGATTTTATATTCGATTCTGTAAGACACAGGGAGCCAGTGAAGACGGAGCAGGATGGGTGTTATGTGCTCGCTGCTACTGGTTTGTGTAAGGACTCTTGCAGCTGAGTTTTGAATAAGCTGGAGCTGTGCTATAAGATTAGAAGGGGCACCTGCCAGCAGCAAGTTACAATAATCGATGCGGGATGTGATAAAAGCATGGACAAGTTTCTCAGCATTAGAAAAGGAGAGGAAAGAGCAAACAGGGGATATGTTATGGAGGTGAAAATAAGAAAGTTTCTTAATGTGATTTATGTGGGGGGAATAAGAGAGGGAGGAATCAAAAATGACACCAAGATTCTTTGCAGTAGAAGCAGGTTTGATGAGATTACCACCAAGATGGACTGGGAAGGAGCTCACTTTATTAAGTTGCATTTTAGTTCCAATTTGCAGGAGTTCAGTTTTGTTGCAATTTAATTTTAAAGAGTTCTGCTCCATCCAGGTTTTAATTTCACTAAGGCAGGTTGTGAGCTGAGAAAGCTCTGATGAAGTTCCACTTTTAACATTGAAGTAGAGTTGAGTATCATCTGCATAAAGATGATAACCCAGTCCATAGCTACGAATAATATGGCCAAGGGGAAGCATATAGATACAGAAGAGAAGAGGGCCGAGGACACAACCCTGAGGAACTCCTTGTGTGACTGGTGCCGAGCTGGATCTGTTGTTGCCAAGACTAACAAACTCTTGCCTATCAGTCAGATAGGATTTGAACCACTGGAGGGCAGTGCCAGAGATACCCAGCATGTTCTCCATTCTGGACAGTAGAATGTCATGTCTGACAGTGTCAAATGCTGCACTGAGGTCTAATAGAATTAATATGCTGGTTTGTCCAGAGTCTGCTGCCATAAGCAAATCATTGGTTACCCGTAGCAGAGCAGTTTCACAGCTGTGCCGTGCCCTGACACCAGATTGAAAGGGTTCCATCAAATTATTAGAGGTTAAGTAATTGGTGAGCTGGGAGGCTATAACACGCTCAAGAGCTTTTGACAGGTAAGGTAAGTGGGAAATAGGCCGAAAATTGTTAAGATTGTCAGCATCAAGGCCAGACTTTTTTAACACTGGGGTTACAGAAACGATTTTAAAAGGGAGCGGCACAGAGCCAGTTTTATTATTGTTGTAACAGTCGGGATTATGGCATGAAGGCAGGATTTAAGTAGAGTGCTGGGGATGGGGTCCAGTACACAAGTAGTTGGCCTCATCTTACAAAGCAGGTTATTAACAAACGCAGATGTGACTGGTGAGAACTTAAAGAAGGAGCTGGATGGAGTGGTATTTCAGGGAGAGATATAAACAGATGATGTATTTATGTTAGTTGAATTATTTAGATCTTTAATTTTGTTATGGAAAAAGTGAAGGAATTCCTCACAGACTTCAGTAGAAGAGGTAGTTGGGCCAGATGTGGGTTGGAGTAGTTTATTAACTACAGAGAATAAAACCCTTCGGTTATCGTTGCCACTTTCTATTATTCTGCCATAGTGGGTGTTCTTAGCAGCAGTTAGTGCTTCTCTGTAAGCTCTTTGGTGGTCAGAGAAAGCCTGGATGTGCACGGTGAGGCCATTCTTATGTGACATTCTTTAGGCATTGGCCAGCTGCTTTCATAGATCGCAATTCTGAATTATAATAAATTCAGAATAATTACTCCCCTGGTCTCAATAACCATTTATGAAACCTTTAACTTACTGATTCCCTTCTTAAAGGTGCATCTGCTTGCTGAAGTACTTGTTGCTCTTCTGGTATGAATTGCTCTATTCTAGTATTTCCATAGGGCATTAGTGGTGTTTAGTCCAGTTCATCCCAATTCTGCATTTGGATCCTGCCCATGTGGATATTGCATATTCTGCTCATGCCACGGTGGGTATTTCTCTGGGAGCTCAGGTTTAGAGACATGCATGCTAGATTTACTAGCAATTCTGACTTTTATCCGGGCCTGTTTATGTTTGGGCCCTGCAATGGACTGAAGCCTGTCCAGGGTTGGCTCCTGCCTTGCACCCAGTTATCCTGAGATAATAACAGGTTGCAATGTTAAATTGGATTAAAAAGGTTTAAAATTACTTTGTTATTTGGTTCTTACATTGGAATGCTGGCTTAGCTTTACTCCATGATGACTAAAATGTTTCACTGTTTAAGTATTTCTGAGAATCATCCAAGTGAATTTTGGCAATCCTGAGGTGAACACTAATAATCCTATTAGTGAGGAATGACTTCCAGCTTGACAGACTGTCATAAATTGCTTTTTATTATTTTTGCATCCTTTTGATAATGGTGTTTTGAATCCTAAGTTTAGATGAAGGTTGAAATTCCCTAGAATTTGTTAAAGGATTTTTTGTGTCTTCATGGAAAATTTGATGCTTACTCTTAAAGGATTTTTGGAACATGGACATATCTTAGAAAAATAACTCTAATCCCAGGCTTTGTCCATGCGACCATGGTTCATTGGAGCCCTACAGCATTAAAAATGGCTTTATGCACTTTCCAAGACTTATTTGGGATATTATCAGCTATTTTATGAAAGTTTTCATAAATTTCTTATAATCGTGACATGGTATGACATTAGAAACTATATGCTGACAACTTTACTCCCATGATAAAGGGCCAGTATCAATCGAATTTACATTGGGGAGGGTCACAGTAAATAAGGCCTGAGAGTTAGCTAAAATATTCAGACAAATAACCTTAATTGTCTGTTAAATGGATTGAGTTTACTGAGCTGGGGGCAATACATCTTTTAGACCTTAATAGTGTATGTTTCATTACCTTGTAATCCCCGACAAAGTAAATAATAGATGCTCTTTTCATTATAAGTTTGTTTGCCATGTCATATACTATATAAAGTGTGGACAGTCAGAGTCCGTACCTGACTGGGACGCCTTTGTGATGGAAGAACTGGGGAGAGAGCATGCACAGGGCATTATCTCCCCCGCATCGCTAGGTGGCAGCCCTCCTGGGTCACTACAGCATGACAGATTCCCACAGGGAACACTGGGAACTGGTGTTTGTTGGCTCAGTCTTGTTGGGTTCCAGAAGTGCTGTCAGGGGATGCTATGGGGACAGCAGAGCCCTGCTTTGTCGGGTTTCTACTGCATCCGGAAGTGCTTCCAGACTATGCTAACGACCCACCAGTAGTACTCTTAGGTGCAGCATAAAATTAGCAGCTTCACTTCTCTCTAAGAGACTGAATTGGAAGGGAGAAGATTAAGCTTGCTGGAAGAAAGAGGAGGTGGAGAGAGATAAAGTAGACAGAGGTAAAGAGTATTGGTGGTGTTTCTGACTGTGCTTATTGCTCTGGGAAACGATTGAGGAAGAGTTTCCCACAAAAGAATGTAATAAAAAGCCTGTGTTGTGTCTGTGTTTGTCTGTGTGGGGAACTGAAGCACCCCTTACAGGCTACAAAAGATATAGAGATAGTAATGTGTTGCAATGCTACATCCACAAAAAAATATCAGCTTCAAAATATAATTAGTGAAGTCCTGTATTTTCTTTCAGATCATCAATCTATACTAATAAAAGGCAAAGCCCTCACTGACTCAGTGACTCACTCACTCACTCACTCACTCACTCATCACTAATTCTCCAACTTCTCGTGTAGGTAGAAGGCTGAAATTTCGCAGGCTCATTCCTCACAGCTTACTTACAAAAGTTGGGCAGGTTTCATTTCGAAATTCTACTCGTAATGGTCATAACTGGAACCCATTTTTCTCCATATACTGTAATGGACTTCAGCTCAATGGCCATGGGGACGGAGTTGCGTGTGACATCATTATGCCTCCCACGTAATCACGTGAAATGACTGTGAACGCAGTACGTAGAAAACAAGGAAGAGCTCCAAAGAGCGCTGAACAAAAAACGCCATTTCACAATTGAAAATCAGCAAAAGATTATGAAACGAGTGATGCATACAAGCATATTCATAAGTGCAGCTACTGCGGAAACAAAGCACTGTTTGAACCGTAAATTTAAATTAAGTTTATAGACACATTCCCGCTGCCGTTTGTCATGTCTATGACGAATATGGTATTCGCGAGATACAAGTTTAATGAGAAGACACGAGGTATAAACGAGACTTTGGATCACTTTGTAACGGAGTTAAAATTGCTGTAGCAAGAAACTTTAAAGTGCCGGGTCTTAGCTAACATTAAATAAAGCTGTTGACATCGCAAGATCGCACGAGCACAGCTGAGAAGCTTCGATGCATGTACTCCGAGCGGCTCACGTCAACTGACTTTGCAGGACTGGAAAAGATTAAATTAAGTTCATACACACGCTACCGCTAAATTATTCGCAGGCAGTTTCCACAACTTAATATCGGGAATGCCTGTTGAACATCTTACATTCATGAGTACCGATTTGGGTGGTGAACACTTCGATGAATGAAACCTGTTATCTTTACAACGGTTGACAAACACGGAATATAAGTTGAACACAACACATCCTCCAAATACGAACCTGATTGAAAGAAATAATGATAATCAAATCCTTGATGACAGCAACACTCATAACAGTCAGAAAATTATTACATTGACAATCATGTTACATTATTTTTAAAATGTTTCCTTTTCTTAGCACAAGCACAGCTGAGAGGCTTCGATGCATGTACTCCATAACGCGTTAAAAATAACGCATTTAATCACACTTTGCATTCCAAGAAAAGGGGAACTTTTGTCAATGCATGATTTCCTGGTACATCGATTACATTGATGCACACATCAGAGCTACAAAAATGTAAGAGCCGGAAGAAGGCACGTTGCTAGGACTGATCGGAGGCAAATTTCATTTCAAAAGACTACCCGACAGAAGCCTTGATAAAAGCGTGGTTTTGTGCAAACTGTGCAAAAATGAGTTTGCATACCAACTAGGCACTTCAACCTTATGGTACCATCTAAATGCAAAACATGTTACAGCGAGCACAACAACAACAACAACAACATTTATTTATATAGCACATTTTCATACAAACAGTAGCTCAAAGTGCTTTACATAATAAAGAATAGAAAAATAAAAGACACAATAAGAAAACAAAATAAATCAACATTAATTAACATCGAATAAGAGTAAGGTTCAATGGCCAGGGGGGACAGAAAAACAAAAAAACTCCAGACGGCTGGAGAAAAAATAAAATCTGTAGGGATTCCAGACCATGAGACCGCCCAGTCCCCTCTGGGCATTCTACCTAACATAAATGAAACAGTCCTCTTTGGATTTAGGGTTCTCACGGAAGGGATTGATGATGATGATGGTCACGTAGACTTCTGCCTTTAAATCCATCCATCGTTGTTGGAGCATCATGAAGCTTTAAGTAGGTGGAGGTGTGCGCAGGCCACCACCACAAAGAAACCAGAAAAAGAAACAGAAAAGAGAGTAGGGGTCAGTACGGATTTTAGAGCCACCATGAGTAGTTATTATAAGGAAATTGAACATACAGAGTATCAGGATTAAGTTAAATTAAATTAAATTAAAGTTATAGAAAGGCCATGTTAAAGTAATATGTTTTCAGCAGTGTTTTAAACTGCTCTACTGTATTAGCCTGGCGAATTCCTATTGGCAGGCTATTCCAGATTTTAGGTGCATAGCAGCAGAAGGCTGCCTCACCACTTCTTTTAAGCTTTGTTCTTGGAATTCTAAGGAGACCTTCATTTGAGGATCTGAGGTTACGATTTGGAATATAAGGTGTCAGACATTCCGATATATAAGATGGGGCTTAGATTATTTAAGGCTTTATAAACCATAAGCAGAATTTTAAAGTCAATCCTGAATGACACAGGTAACCAGTGTAGTGACATCAAAACTGGAGAAATGTGCTCGGATTTTCTTTTCCTGGTTAGGATTTTAGCAGCTGCATTCTGCACTCGTTGCAAGTGATTTATGTCTCTTTTGGGTAGTCCTGAGAGGAGTGCGTTACAGTAATCTAGTCGACTGAAAACAAACGCGTGAACTAATTTCTCAGCATCTTTCAGTGATATAAGAGGTCTAACTTTACTTATGTTTCTTAAGTGAAAAAATGCTGTTCTAGTGATCTGATTAATATGCGATTTAAAATTCAGATTACAGTCAACAATTACCCCTAAGCTTTTTACCTCCATCTTGACTTTTAATCCTAATGTATCCAGTTTATTTCTAATAGCCTCATTGTATCCATTATTGCTAATCACTAAGATTTCAGTTTTCTCTTTATTTAACTTGAGAAAGTTACTATTCATCCATTCTGAGATACAAGTCAGACATTGTGTTAGTGAATCAATAGAATCGGGGTCATCAGGTGCTATTGATAAATACAGCTGTGTGTCATCAGCATAGCTGTGGTAGCTCACATTGTGCTCTGAGATAATCTGACCTAACGGAAGCATGTAGATTGAGAATAACAGCGAACCCAGGATAGAGCCTTGTGGAACACCATATCGGATATCATGTGTCTTCGAGTTGTAGTTACCACAACTAACAAAGAATTTTCTCCCTGCCAGGTAGGATTCAAACCAATTTAAGACACTGCCAGAGAGGCCCACCCATTGACTAAGGCAATTTCTAAGAATGTTGTGATCAATGGTGTCAGAAACTGTGTATGCTGTTAGCACTAGCAGTACGAGTTCGAGTACCAACAAATGGTGTCGGCAGCCCAAACCACATGAAATGACTGGCTTCAGGACCAAAATTAGTAAGTCAACATCTGTCAAACTTACAAATTCTCTCGCAAAATGGATTGCTTTGGACTGTAGACCACTAACAGTGGTGGAAGATAGGGGGTTAGAAAATGTGCTACAGTTAGCGTCAGGAGATCCAACTTTACAACTGCCGTGCCGAAAGACTATTTCAAGTAAAATTTAACAGCTTTATGACACTGAAAAGCAAGCAAAATTAGATGCATTACAGAGAGCGGACTTTGTGGCTCTTATGGGGGATCATTGGACTTCCATGACCGTTAGTAATTCTAATTACATCTAATTACAAAATGTTCAATGATCACACTGTTTTAGCCTAATGTACAAAATAATTTTGGCTAAGGTTACTCAGAGTTTAAAGGTGAGGCTGGTCAAATTACCTTTTATGTTTCTGCCTTATTTTTTTAAGAAGAAAAACTGCACCTTATGTTGAAATTTTGATTATTATTATTTAAAGACAATACCATTCTGAAAATGTACTTAAAGTACTTAAAATACCACTTTATTTTTAAGTCTACCCAATTTTAGCCAGGGATGATATTTTTGTTTCTGTTTTGAATTGAAATGCAGTTTAAATGCATTTTTTTTCCAGAAATGAAAAGAGCTTGAGTTTACAATATTCATGTCCATGTCTATTATTTGATTCTGTCGCCCACTAAAACCCTTTTAAATAAAAAAAAACATTTGCGATTTGGGGCAAATTTTCTTGTGCGATTACATACGATTAATCAAGATTAATTAATTACACAGCCTCTAATTAATTAGATTTTTTTTTTTAATCGAGTCCCACCCCTAATACAGTATATATATATGTAGATATGTATATATATATATATATATATATATGTGTGTATATACAGTATATATGTAGATATGTATATGCATATATATGTGTGTGTGTGTGTGTATATACACTAACCTAAAGGATTATTAGGAACACCTGTCCAATTTCTCATTAATGCAATTATCTAATCAACCAATCACATGGCAGTTGCTTCAATGTATTTAGGGGTGTGGTCCTGGTCAAGACAATCTCCTGAACTCCAAACTGAATGTCAGAATGGGTAAGAAAGGTGATTTAAGCAATTTTGAGCGTGGCATGGTTGTTGGTGCTAGACGGGCCGGTCTGAGTATTTCACAATCTGCTCAGTTACTGGGATTTTCACGCACAACCATTTCTAGGGTTTACGAAGAATGGTGTGAAAAGGGAAAAACATCCAGTATGCGGCAGTCCTGTGGGTGAAAATGCCTTGTTGATGCTAGAGGTCAGAGGAGAATGGGCCGACTGATTCAAGCTGATAGAAGAGCAACTTTGACTGAAATAACCACTCGCTACAACCGAGGTATGCAGCAAAGCATTTGTGAAGCCACAACACGCACAACCTTGAGGCGGATGGGCTACAACAGCAGAAGACTCCACCAGGTACCACTCATCTCCACTACAAATAGGAAAAAGAGGCTACAATTTGCACAAGCTCACCAAAATTGGACAGTTGAAGACTGGAAAAATGTTGCCTGGTCTGATGAGTCTCGATTTCTGTTGAGGCATTCAAATGGTAGTCAGAATTTGGCGTAAACAGAATGAGAACATGGATCCATCATGCCTTATTACCACTGTGCAGGCTGGTGGTGGTGGTGTAATGGTGTGGGGGATGTTTTCTTGGCACACTTTAGGCCCCCTAGTGCCAATTGGGCATCGTTTAAATGCCACGGGCTACCTGAGCATTGTTTCTGACCATGTCCATCCCTTCATGACCACCATGTACCCATCCTCTGATGGCAACTTCCAGCAGGATAATGCACCATGTCACAAAGCTCGAATCATTTCAAATAGGTTTCTTGAATATGATAATGAGTTCACTGTACTAAAATGGCCCCCACAGTCACCAGATCTCAACCCAATAGAGCATCTTTGGGATGAGGTGGAACGGGAGCTTCGTGCCCTGGATGTGCATCCCACAAATCTCCATCAACTGCAAGATGCTATCCTATCAATATGGGCCAACATTTCTAAAGAATGCTTTCAGCACCTTGTTGAATCAATGCCACGTAGAATTAAGGCAGTTCTGAAGGCGAAAGGGGGTCAAACACAGTATTAGTATGGTGTTCCTAATAATCCCTTAGGTGAGTGTATATATGTATATATATATATATGTATGTATATGTGTATATATATGTATATATGTGTATATGTGTATATATATATATGTATATATATGTGTGTATATATATGTTTATATGTGTGTAAAATATATATATATATATATATATATATATATATATATATATGCCAACAACACTCATGACAAGGACAACACAATTACATTGTCAATCATGTTATGTTATTATTAAAATGTTTCCTTTTCTTTTTCATTACTTCTTTAACACAGTACTTCTCCGCTGTGAAATGCGGGTATTTTGCTAGTAATCCCATAAAACAAGCATACAGTATATATTGTCATTGCTGTCTGTGTAGTAATAAATAGAGAAAAGTGCTTCTCTGGAGAAAAGATCAGTCAAACCCTACCCAATGATACCTTCCACTAACCGGATATAATAAAGCCTCCATTAAAGTGTTTCAGAGATGCATCTCCATAAAAGCAATTGGAGCAACTGGGATTTGTTGGAACATTCAGACAGTTTCCAGCTACTTCAGGTGAAGGCACTGGACCCTGCTGCTTGTCTGGCATTGAAGTAAGGTTTCCCAATTCGAAAAAACGTAAGCCTCTACCATCCTCAGCATGATGTAAACACAATGCTTAGAATTGATTATTTTAATGTTAAATCACTTCTCTTTGATGATACTGTTGAAGTCCAGACTGGAAAAAGATTCAGAACTGTTGAAGAAAAGGACAAGAGTCACCTAATATATCACAGTGGAAACATGCTAAGAACAAGATGCTGCTATGAATAAAAAAAACCAATTATGAGATGTGTAAATGCTGAAGTAGTGCCAGTAACTTGCTAATATCAAGTGTATGTAAAAAATTGCCAAATGAAGTTCATCCTAATATGTATAATGTGAATCTCCTTACTCTCTTAGTTTGCTACTGACAAATATGTCTGAGATTTTTCAGGTAATGAAGACAGAAAGTTGCAACAAATAAACTACTATCTATCTATTGTGACAGATAGGGGGTGCTATCGCTCCCTTGAACCCCGTCCAAGACTCCAGACACCAGGCAAAAGTCCAAAAGTAGACTATATTTATTAATAACAGTGCACAAAGCACCCTCCTCTCCACTATACTCATAAATACACACAAAACAATACTCAATAATCAATCCACCACTCCCAGACGTGTTGCCCTCCTACCACCCAGCTCAGCTCGCCGTCTGGGAGCTGCCACAGTCCTTTTATATTCCCTGACCCAGAAGTGTTCCCAATCCCCAGTCCAGGTGATTCTTTATCACTTCCGGGTCAGATACAAAGTCTTTTTCTTCACCCCGGAAGCACGTCATTCCCCTTGTCCATGTGACTTGGACGTACTTCCAGGGCGTAAGGCAAATAACCATCGTTCCTCCCTGCAGTGTCTCCTAGTGGCCCCCATGGTATCCAGCAGGGCTGTGTATAAAAACTCCAATGCCCATGATGCCCTGCTAGTCTTCGGAGGACCTCCATACTGCAGGGAGGGCTCCACCTGGAGGCTTGGGAGTATTGGCCGGGATGAACGGCCGGCCATACACCACACTGTCTATCTGTCTGTCTGTCTGTATGTCTGTCCGTCTGTCCATCCATCTATCCATCCATCCTATGCAATTTTGAATTTCTCTGTTCTCTGTACATGTAACAATAATGACCCAATGAACCTATCCTGGCTCCATTTAAAAGACTCTAGGTTTCCTGGAGCCCTGTTGTGATTGTTCAGGGCATACAAGTCCTCAGTTCCTTAAAGGGAAGCCTCTCCTTATTGTACTCCTGAGTTGAGAGAAAAAACATTGGCATTATATACATCGGGAGAAGTTAGTTCATTTTCTGACTTTTTCTGCAAATGGCACCATTCCACCTTGCTAAACAAATCAAAGAAGTACCAAACCTTGGCATTTCTATCATGTACTTCTACAGGATATTGTCACCTGAAAGCATCTCACCCAATCCACAAATATTTAGCAATGCAGAAATCAGACTGAAGGCAGTTATTTGTTTACCACTGTGTTGACAGACAAAAAACAGGGAAGAAAAAGATTTTGTGTTAGCCAAAGATAAAATGATATTAAATCTTATCAATTAGCAAAGTCAAAGATATCTACATTGTAGAATATTCTTAAGCCCGGGCCAGTCACTGCCTATGTACACCGTCCTGTACCTCTATAGGTTTTTACTTAGATCTTCCTATATCATAAAAATATTTGTAATATTGACTAGCAACTCTAAGAATATTTCCACACTACTACGTTTTCATTTAAAAATGGTGTGTTTAAATGGAAATGAACTCCATCCATTCTAGCCTTTTAACATTGTTTACCAAAGTATCTCCATCCACACTAAAATGACCGAAAGCACATATGGGGTAGACATTCACATACACTGAGGATGTGTGTATTGGTGGAAAAATAAGGAATGATAATGCTGCAGTCCAAAGAATTTATCTCAAAACTGTAGCAACCAATAGATGCATATAGGTAAGGAAACCAAAAAGCACCATGAAAAGCAGTTCCTCTGTGTCCGTTATGTTGGGATGGATGTTTTCTTCCATGAGGGATGGCCAGTCAGGGAATTAGACATTGTTAAAAACAGAATCCAATCAGGAAAGGCCTATGTAATAAATGCTAACAAACCAGAGCATGATTAAAGTCTGATGAATACTCTATAAGAATTACAAAACCAGTTTAACAAATTAACATCTTTTTCTCAGCCATTTCAATTAATCCAAAAAATTTAAGCAGTTCATATTACTGTATCTCGTACCTGTGATTAGTCTGTTGCTGCACAGATCTAATGGCCTGGATTGAAATCTCACACTTGGTCAATATCTGTGTGGCATTTGTACACTCTCCATGAGTCCATGTAGGTTTTCCTCCCACTTCCCTATTTACTTTTCAAATTATTTGGTAGCACTGTATGAGTATGTGCCCTGTAATGGGTTGGTGAACCATGTTGAGCTGCTTTCTGCCTTGTGCCCAGTGCTGCCAGGGTAGGATTCAGTCACCCTGACGTAAAACTAGATTATGCAGGCTTCAGAATGTTATATTATGGCATAAGCCTGAGCAACATCTGAGTCTCATACTTAAAATATTTGGCAAATGCAACACAGTATTCTCTGAACAGCAGACATATATGTGGTGGTGTGCTTTAAGCTCCTACAGATTGTCAAAAACTATGCTGGGATATGAACTGCGAGTCTTCAGCTTTTGCTTTTGTGCTGTCTGGGACATGCAACTTTCTCTAAACGACATAATGAGGTGTGATCACCAGTTTCAGCAACACACAGGCAATCAGTATTTTAACTGTCTTTTGTCTGCTTTTGGCCCCTTAACTCATTGATCCATAATGCCTACTCTGCAGGACACAAGGTAATGAGGTGATATCGCTCATGGTCACAAGGAAGCAAGCAGCTGAGGTCCAAACAGCAAGAACAATGCATTTCAACGTTAAACATTAAACTGTTGAAAGACACCACCTTTTTTAAAGTAGTTGGTTCACAGTCAAACTGAGAGTTAGTAGTTCCCTTTGTATTTACTTTACAGTACATATGCCTGATTTTAACTGAAGCATCATCTTTACAAAATTTAAACTTGACAAAAATTGATTTGATTTTTGTTGATGCTCTGGACCAGCAGAATGGGGTGTTTTAGTTGCCAGATTAGTTTATTTACTCAGTGTGACATTTGCAGTCCATACAACCCACTCCCAAATGTTTGATCCATGTTAAATATTTGTCAAGCTTTTACAAAATAATTAAGTATGCACTGGTACCTTTTGATAAAGGAAATGCTCTGCCTGAAGCACATCAAGTAGTTTATGATGGCTATTTAACTCAATGAGAGTGCATGAGCCTGCAATCTTTTGTGACCCTCTTCCCATCCCCCATTATGACACAGTGGAAAAGATTACCACAGGACATTTGCCCTTGCTGCTACAGACGTGTCAGTTTAAACTGGCTCCAGAACACCTCTGCTCATTCACTGGGCCTCTGGATTAAACACAGGCTGGTGTTTGTTGGCCATTGTAAATTTCCTGCTATTTGTGGACACTTTATATGTGCCTTAGTAATGAAGATAATTAAATGGTTCTTTCTTTTCTGCTGCTGTATTACCCTACTTACTGTAATAAAATATCTCACCTAATTTGCAATTTTATCACCATATGCCTGGTTGATCCTAAAAGTTCTTCTAATGTTACTAACAGATACAGATTTGCACATGAGATATACTACTGAAATGGTTCAGAAAGTTTATTGAGGGTATTGTATCAGACAGTGTTTTTTTAACTTTATTTTAATGAAGCCACCATAATAGATATGAACTGAAAGGGAAAATCACATACTGATCCATCAATGTTCTGAACTCACTAATTCAGCGTTTCTCATCACAAAGAGTAGCCAACAGTCATAAGAGGGCACATTCACATTCAATTTGGATTCAACAGTCAACTTAACATGCATCTTTGGGGTATAGAATGAAACTAGAGTAACAGAAAAAGGCACATGACAGCATGCGGAACATGCTGGAGCTTTTTAACTGAAATACTGATTGCTGCACTGCTATGCTGCCTAAAATTACAATAAGTGGGGCTTTCCTTAAGTCGATGTTTCATCAAGTGGTGGACTTCGTTCACAGAGCTGTTTTTAAAGTGTTTGTCACAGTCTGGCCTGGTAGGCACTTCAAAAGATTATCCAACAGAGGTGGATTAAATGAAAGACCCATAAATGTTGCCCAACTGAGATATGAAAGGCCTAGTAGTTTGCTGAATCTGCTCAGCAAGTAACACAGAAAAAAAGAACTTTCAGCTGTTTTCAATGAATTTCCAGTTTACCAATCAAACCATATATGTCCAGTTTAAGGTTTATTGAGAATTAAATCTCTTCCCACAGCTCCAATTGCGTAATACAGTATAATTATGAGAGTATTGTGGCCTACCTAAGCAGCACAAGAGGAAATTTGAGAATTTCCCTAAAGTGGAAAATGTGAAATTAAACATCATCCTATCCAATGCATTAAGAAAAAAGGAATAGGAGACAGATAAATACATTATTTTTATAAATGGTAATGGAGGAACTGGATAGATGTAGCTTGAGACTGCCCTTTACAGAATGGTTGGAGCAGTCTTCGGCCATTTACTCTTGCAGAATGTCACACATAAATGGAACAACTTACATAGACATATCAGCCCTGGGACAAATAAAGTTTCTATCTACAGTATCTCCAAAAGAAAGTAAAAAAGGGCAAAATAATCACTTAGGCACAGTGTAGCAGATTATTCAGGCAGATTAAAAAGACACTTAAAACAGACAACCACACATTTTCCTTAAAAGTGCAGACAAAGCACTATCAAATCATTGTGTCATTGATTCCACAATGTGGTGGAAACATTCCTTTGAGATCCCATCCATGCTGTTATGATTGCATCATGCAACTTCTGTGAATTTGTCAGCTGCACATTCATGTTGTGAATCTCCCATTAGATTACAACCCAAAGATATTTTATTGGAGTCAGATACAGGGACTGGAAAGGCCACTGAAGAACAGTGAACTCACTGACTTGTTCATGAAACCAGTTTGGGATTACCTTTGCTTTCTGATATGGTGCATTATCCTGGTAGAAGTAGAAATCAGAAGATGAGTAAATTGTGGCCATGAAGCAATGCACATGGTTAGCAACAATACTCAATATTGCTGTGGCATTCAATCAATGGTTGATTAGCATCACTGTTCTAAGGAAACATCCACACACCATTATACCACCCATACCAGTCTGGATTGTTGACAAAAGACAGGTTGGGTGCACGGATTCATGCTGTTGGCGCCAAATTTTAACTCTACCATCTGTGTACCTCACCAGAATTCAAGATAAATCAGACCAGGCTATGTTTTTCCAGTCTTCATTTCTACATTTTTGTGCCAACTGCACCCTGAGCTTTCAGTTCTTGGTTGATACGAGTGCAAACCAATGTGGTTTTTTGCTGTTACAACCCATCTGCCTCAAGGTTTGACATGTTATGCATTCAAAGATGCTTTTCTGCTCATCACATTTATACAGAGAAGAAGTTATTTGAGTTACCATAGTCTTTCTGTTAGCTTGAATCAGTGTGGTGATTCTCCTCTGACACTTCTCATTAACAAGGCATTTCTGCTCACAGAATTGTTGCTCACTGGATGTTTTTTTTTTTTCACACCATTATGAGCAAACTTTAGAGATGGTCTTGCATGAAAATCCCAAGAGATAAGCAATTACAGAAACACTCAAATGAGCCCATCTGGCACCAACAACCATGCCATGATTAAAATCACTGAGATCACGTTTTTCTCCATTGTGGTGTTTGATGTGAACATTGACAGAAATTCCTGACATGTACCTGCATGATTTTATGAATTGTGCTGCTGCCAAAAGATTGGCAAATTAGATAATTTCATATTGAAGCAAGTGCACAGGTGTTCCTAATAACTTTCTCAAACATTTGTCCATGCTCTTTCTTTTTCACTTTGTCATTGACGTGTCAACTAGAATATATAAAATTATTGTCCTGATAAAATTTATAAGAGCTGAGAGCACTGGAAGCGTGTCTGACAAAAGCATTTACATGACTAAAGTTAGATGACCATGATCTTCTTTGAAAATAGTTGTAAGTAGGGCGTAACTTGAAAGAATCTCATGTTAAAAGCCTCTGTCTCACGGGACTTCATACTGCAACAACGTTTTTGGAATCTTTTAATTCTTTCTGGCAACACGAATTAGATGATCTACAAGTCTCTGACTTAAAGTTTAAATCTGAACAATATATTTGATCTCTTTTCGCTGTTCCATTATTTCATCTGAGTAATAATTTCCATTTCTTTGTGCTAATGCGATCTTTTCTATTCTTTTTTTGAGACTTGGAATTTTTTTACTTCCATTATCTCTAACCTGCTGTGCATGTGTACCACACCAACATTTTTGAATTCTTTACAACGTTCTACTTTGTCATCTACTCTTTGTCCTTTATTTACAACCCGGGCATGGTTAAATCTCTTTCTTGTGTCACGTATAACGCTACTCGCATTGTGAAGGAGCACGCTAAGGAGATATGGTCGGATCAACTGCTGTCTTGCTGCTGCTTGTTCTGCTTGTAGCACTGTACGTCGATCATTTAAAAGTCTGTACAGCAGCTGTCCTTTTCTCTCACTGCCTTTTTGTCTCACATCTTGTTTCCATCCCAAGGTTATTTTTTATAATAGAGAGATGAGACAAGCAGATAAAATATTTTTGAATCCAACTGAATTTGAGTCTTAGACAGCTAGAAAGTGAAGATGATAAAAGACAAGCAATTCGTTACTCTTTTTGGGGTTATAGGGACAACTTCTATCTATCTATCTATCTATCTATCTATCTATCTATCTATCTATCTATCTATCTATCTATCTATCTAATGGAGAAAACTGGAATAGAATTATTAAAAAAAAGGTTTGGCTTGCCAAATGGTTTCCCAGCAGCCCTTGAGAAAAAACAACCAATTTTTCCAAGGTCCGGTTGACTATCCAATAAATGTAGTCCAATTTATTTGTTTGCACATTTATTGTAACAATATCTTTCTAATTCACTAGGTTAATAGCACTCTAGTGAAATGTCCTAGATTGGGATAGACCAATTCGGGGATGTTAGAAGTTGTGAAAAAGGTGCTTGGCTGTCAAAGAGTTTTCAACCCATTTATAACCTAAGGCCAAGTCTTCATACTACAATACATGTGAGTCCTTTGTAATATGATTGTGTACAACCACATATTTTTCAATTCTCAAATGTCCAGTTTAGGGTTTACAGAGATGCAGAGCCTGTCCTGGCAGTCTTAATCAGTCTTGGAAGTAACAAATATCTCTTCAGCTCAAATTAAATATAGCTCATTTACTTCAGAGTCCATTCATTTTAATTATATTGTTCAAAGAGATAACCTTGCAAAAGAGACAAAATGTTGTGCTTGTTTTGGTCTGATCTACAATATGCATCCAGGTGGAACCGGACAAGGCTTGGTTCCTGTTTGACTTCCACTGCATTTTTTTCTCCAAACCTTTCTAGTATCATCACTTACAATTAGGAGATTACTTTTCCAAAAGTAACACTAACTCCCATGGCAATGCCTAATGACAATGTAGTCAATGATAAGTGTCAGCTTGTAATGTCATGTAGACAACAACAGTAAAGTCAATGCATTGTTGCTTTGGGTGCTATTTGTAAATATTACACTTAGATGTTTGAACTGGTTTTGTTTGGTGTAATAATACTCTTTTTTGTTACAAAGTTGTTCCACAAGCTCACTGGGATGCAAAAGAGGTAATTGCACTTCCTGACAATTTATATTCATAATAAGAAAACTCATAAACATATTTCAAAGAAAATGGAAAAAATGGGCATTGTGTGTTCTGAAAGAAAAAAAATAAAACAAGAATATAAAAAGGAACAAACTGAATGTCTTCATTTTCTTTCTTATAGGCAAATAAGACATTCTTCAATGTTTTTAATTTATAATAAAAAATCAATAGCTTTTCCTGACTTGAGCAGCAGGATTCCTCCATATCCCAATTCAGATCCTTCTTTTAGAACTTGTTGCTAAACGTAGCTTGTCTGACCATAGAGACATACTATTTCAAGTTTCCTTGGTAATTGGTGCAGTCAAACTACATGTAGAAACTTGATTTCTTTAGCCAAGTATATCCTTTGCTGTTTACCCAGGTATACAGAATATCCCTAGTTATTTTTATACCTGTAGATATCTTTTTTACATGACCTGTCGTATTAAATATGTAATCTACCTGGAACTGAGAAAAATATTTTACAGTATAGTATATATTGTATATATAGTAAACCAATGATGATCTTTCAGCAAACGATAAAATTTACTTCTCCAAAGGTCTTTTGTTTGTTAGAATAGGTTAAGCATGAACAATGTCATTGGATGAACAGAACTTTAACTGGTAATTGTAAGACTTACTTCAAAAAAGCCTGATGTCAATATAGCCCTCCAAGTCTCCAGTTTCCCTGCCTCAGATTTTTTTGGGGGGTGGGGGGAGGGGATTTTCTGCTCTTTATTGAACTTTCATATCACCTCTAAGAATCCTTGGCCACTGTCTGTCTTATCCAGATGACAGATTTGATGAACTTCTAAATACAAGTTATAAAAACTCCTAGACCTCTCCTTTGGAATATCAATGTATTACTTCTCTTGTGTAGATATATGGATACTACCCCTAACAAACCAAGGTCACTGCATGGCACCTATGTAACACTTGCATAAGCTTTGACAAACTGGAAGGATCCTGAATTACAGTATATCTGCTGTTGTTCAGGCATCTACTGAGAATTCCTCATTTGTGCCTCCCATTGCACAGCCCACAACGAAAGACTACAAAAAAGATCAGCTACATTAATCCACCATTAAAGGTGTGCTAGTAACAGCTAGGGAAAGCAATACCATATTCTAAGGAGTATGTCGATCCATTACTGAGCAACCTACATATATATATTACACATATTTAGAGAGACCATGAAATGAATCGTGACCATTCAAAGGTTAGGGAACCTGGAAGGACAATGAAGAACACTGATCATGAATACTTATTGGGCATTGTCATAGTTTTGGTGTAATAAAGACCTGACGGTGTATCCATCAATTACATCTTTCATCCACTGATGCCAAAAGCAGCTCAAAGCAACTCTGATATCAAGCACCAGCACAGGACACCTCGAAGGAAAAGAGAATGATGAAGACTTGGTAGCAGCCAAATACACAAAAAATAATTAATAAAAAACTGTCAGTATCACAAACCTCACAGGCACAATGAGAGCATAATGAGAGCATGCTTTGATAAATAAATAAATAAATAAATAAATAAATAAATAAATTAATTAATTAATCAGGAAGAGCAAACGTCATCTTTGGAGCTTTTCATTTGTTTTTTATTTATCTAATTAATAAAAGGGCATTAAAAAATGCTTGTATTTTTCGAAAACAGGAAAACGCTTGTACGTGCACATTGTAATATTTATTTATTAATATTTAAATATTTCAAAAATTCCGATCACAGGACATTGAATATAAGAGAAAACTTTTGGTCAAAAGATATACATGCTGCTGGATTACATCAACAGTCCTTACAGGAGCTGATAACTGTCTTAATTTTAAATGTTTTTTGGTTTGATGTTGTGATGCAGATTAATGTTTAAGATATGAAAGGTCTATTAAAAAATCTTAAATTAGATTTGTGAATCACCAGCATTACAGGACGTCACAAATGATGTGCTTCTTTACCGGGTTGCATGAAAATTCACGGACTGGAAGCTGACGGGTGTCCGAGTCAAAGAACATAATATTCAAAATGTTCCTGTGACTCATTGTCTCTCGCAGCCCAAACAACTGTCCGCAAGCTAGCGACGCGTGGCCGAGTGGACGTCAGACAGACTCATACGAACTGCAGCCTTGCTGACGTCGAATTAACCCGTCCTCGTCCCGCCCCTGTCTAAAATGCGTGTGACCTGGCTCCGCCCCCTTCTTGCTCGTGACGTCGCGAGGGGAATGTCTCCAGCAGCGTCCCTCAGTTCTCGACATGGCAGCGCTGAGAGAGGAGCTGCGATATGGATTGTCGTGCGCGAAAATCAACAGGAGCCTCCCAAATAAGAGTCTGTACCACGTCAAGCTTACCGACACCGCTATGCGAGCGCTGGAAGCTTTCCAGAAATTTAAGGTGAGATGTTACAATTTTCCTACCTCCGAACATGCTGAAGAAGGAGAACCGAGCCAAAATGGACAGAAAACTTCTGCAGAACTTGTGTAAGTGTGCGAAAAAGACTATCAGTCGGTAACAGTTAGTGTGGTTAATAAAGAAAGCAAAGAAATATAAGTGAGTGCCAACGTAATTTAACGTAGATAAAAGAAAAGCGTTATGGAGAGGCGTCAGGCAAGCTCGCAACGAATCAGGCAAGGTAATAGTATTATTGATAAGAATAGTTTGCTATACTTGATAGTGTTAAAGTGATCGCTCATGATTACTCTCGTGCTCTAAATCGCAATGGTTGCTTTTTTCGAATTCTTTATGGGTTTATTGTTATTACCATTTTAATGTTATTGAATATATTGGGAACAAACATGCTTTTAAGAACAGGTGGAAACACCATAGCGAATTCTAAGCTAAATATATGAAGCAGTAATCGCAGAAGTAAAGATGTGGGACAGAAGAGCAGTCGATAATTAATTTCCGACATGATCAGTTTTATGCAGCAAGACACTATAGCGCCTTTCCAGTTTCCCGTGGAACGTGGCATTTTCTTCAGGATCATATGGTGTGTGCGGCGCTCAGGGTTGGGATCCGCGAGCCACTGTGACAGTCGAGGAGAGTTAGGTGGATGGTGGGAGTAATCATTACTATCTAATTGTTAACTTCATCATTCTTATTAGTGTGAGCTATGATCTATCCGATTGAAAAAAAATAAGTTAAAACGTCATATACATGGGTATTTCACCTAGGGTATCTTCTGGGTTTTATTTTTTAGGATGACTGATTTAGTTTTCCAGGGGACTTTTGTAGTAGTACCAGTATGAGTAACACTTTATTTTCGCAAAAGATACATTGTGATGCAAAAGCTTTTTGGGGGAGGGGGCACGAATTGTTTAACTTTTTAAAACCCTTACAGTGTTGCATCCGGTCATGCAAAAGTAATTTTCTATCTTTTCCGCGGGGCTCAGTAAAACTGATTTAGGAGCAGATGACAGCGGCGACAGCATAGTCTCCTAAGATGTAAATTAAACAGGTCGTGGTGTAGTACAATGGTGGCGACGTGCATTCCCATACAATCAGACTCTTTCTGTGTGAACACTGGATGCCAGCTGGAGGGGATGTTTGGGGCTCCACTCTCTGTTTGTTACTTACTTCTCGCCCCGCCCCTCCTGTCCCCGATTGGCTGCTTTTACATCTATTTGAGGTGTGTGTGTGTGTGAATGTGAGAGAGTGTGTGTCTGTGAGTGTGAGAGAACGTGCTTCCATTAAAGAGAATGTACCATCTCTTTAAATCCTTCAGTCACGCCCACACGCCCTTGATTGCACCAATTGTAGGAAGCCTTAGCTTTTGTTGTTATCGGGCATCATAGGTTTGTTTTTAATATTGATGGATGGGGTGTGCTATTGAGGCAGCCCACAAGCTTATTCGTTTTTGCTCTTTAATTTCTCGCCTTCTTGTGACCGCAACATTTTCTAAAGACACTTGTAATATAATATTAATTAATAATACTTAATATAACTAATATAAAACAACTTCGTAAACCGTATTTTTGAGTTCAGCAAAAAATTACTTTAACAATGCGGCTGAATTCTGACATAAAATAAAACCAGCAGTGTACTAGAAAGTATATTATTCAGCACAAAGATGTCAATCGAAATTTAAAAACGGTGCTTGTGTACTAAACGGATGGCAACTATATATTTGAAATGCCTATATAATTTCTTTGGATAAATCTTAATTCTTAATGGTTAATTCATAGTAATTGTTATAGTATATACTTTTCAGGTAGTTTGTGTACATTTTCTTTTTATGTTTTATTTACTGTTTGTAGTGAAATTATGTTTTAATATCACAAGTGACTTTAAAAGCTATCTACACATTTGGACTAACATTAATTTTCACTGTGATGGTTCGTTCAATTGAGAATTTGTACCACTGCTCTATACAAATAAAAAAAAAATCATACAAATTCTGCATATATTTTGTTACTTTACAATAAATACAATATAAATGGATTCTCCAGGACAGGGGTAGTAATATTTATTTGAAGGATCAGATAAATAGTTTAATTGTTTGTGAGTGTTGGTCAGTGGCAAAGAATATTAACAACTGGGTCAAGGTTTAATACTTAACAGCAGTGCATGTGTTTTTTAATTGTTTATTAACCATCACATATGGTATTTGTTGCATATATTGTGATTATATAATATTTTTGTTTGAGTACAGCAATTGCCATTAAAAGTTTTTTTGATAATGACTGTTGTAACTGAACAGTCCTGCCACAGAATTGTTTTCTTTCTAATGGTTTAACTAAGAATATTATTTCCCCTACTTAAAGAAAATATTATAGTGTAGTAGTTTGTGACATGTTATAGTGTCATATTTATATAAAATACAGAGAACTGATGAACTGAATTTCTAATCTGTAAATTATAAAATGTTTTAAGTATCCAGTATAAGTTGGCAGTGTGACATAATGGTTAAGGCTTTGGACTTCAAACCCTGAGGTTGTGGGTTCAAATCCCGCTAGTGACACTGTGTAACCATGAGTATGTCACTTCACCTGCCTGTGCTCCAACTGGAAAAACTGTAGTAATGTAAAAAAAACTATCCCAAATGTTGTAAGTTGCCTTGAATAAGGGCTTCAGCCAAATACATAAATAATAATAATATAAATGAAATTACTATGAACCATTTACATTTGTGTACTGTTATCTTTATACCCATTTACACATCGTACTCGGGACATTTCTAGGTCAGCCTTCCTTGAATTTGGTTGTTTTCAAATATCGGTGCAGACCAGTAATTTCCCAGGTTCACATGAGAAACTCTTATTCCACTTAATTATTCTGAAAGATGTACAGAAGGTCTGAAATTGCTGATGTCACAGATTTTAGTTGTGTAAAAAAACATTGATAAGCAGCAATAATTTGCTGTTATTATTTTCTTTGTCTATTTTAATTATTATTTTGTACAGTGTACTTAAATCACAAGCATTTCATGCATTACATTAAGAATGGGGAAATTGAAATGCAGCAAAGCCATATTAAGCACAGAATGAGTGAGGCATATGCAATATTGCACTTTACTGCACTATTCTTGGGTTCCAGTAGTTTTCACTGTTTTCCCCACAGTTTCCCCATTGCCTTACTGCTGCCAGAACAAATTACCCCTTCTGCTGGTGGAAAATTTGGCCGTCAAGGAAGCGGAGCACAGCAGCATCTGGTGGTAACTAGGTTCTTCCTGCTTGGCTTCAGTGAACAGTAATTCCCTTATTTCAAAATCCATCTGATTTAAACTTTCCAAATAGCTTACACAGAAAATGACAAACAACACCAAAATTCTCAAACTACTCGCTTAAATTTCTTATGATTTCTGAACATGCATTTATTTCAATATTTGAACATTAGGTTGTATAGATAGATGTTTTGCATGGGTTATGTTGCAGTTTTCTGCTGCCGTTGTCAGTTGCTAGACCCATTCTTTAGTTTCACTGAATAACATCCTGTACTTTGCTCTTTTTGTTTACATTTAAAAGCACTGAAACTCCAAATAAGATTTTAAATGGTGATATTGTTTTATGTTAGAAAAAAAGTTCTTAACAAAAAAGTTAATATGCTGTTTGCATAATAATTAAGTCTCTTTGTGAAAGGTCCTAAATTTAAACCGGAGAAAAACAATTGCTCATCGATGGCACATTTGTCTTTTCATTGGCCTCTACAAGTGAATCGGTAAAATAACTGACATATTTTCTGGGCAAAACCTCACAGTTGCAAGTATGTTTCTGAAAGATGGCTGTGAAAATGAGAACAAAACTTCCAAGTGCTTGGTTGTCTTGGGGTGTGACACTTTTGGTTTGATTCACAGAAAGTTTGATGCTAAGTCAAATCACTTAGAAAGTGCCAGTAAAAGGTTGTCTTTAAAAATTGTAGAACAAAAAAATTAGAAGGATAGTTTTGAGAAAAGCCACAGACTGTGTAGCAATCACTTTGATTTTGAATGAGCTGCAGAGTTAAGTAACTGAATGGAGTAAAGGTGCACCAGTCAACCCTAATCAATAGTTATGCATAATGCTGACCTTTGTGTGGATTGGCTCAAAAATAAACATGTGAAAGAATCTGTAAACATTGCCAAAAAGTCTGAGTGGCCTAGTTGCAAAAAGGTTTGTGGTCAGATAAGGCCAAGATTGAGTCTTGGGCAAAATTTAAAGAAAGTTGTGTGATGCACAAACATGTAATAATACATGACCAAAATGAGGTTTGCTGCTGGTAGCATTGTACTGTTGGGCTGATTTTCATCAGGAGTAACTGTTTAAAACTGAAGAATGAATTAATGTCGATAATGCAAGAAAATTCTATAAGAGGACCTGTCTGCTAAAAAAAGCAGGAGCTCTGACAAATGTTCTCATTTAAGCAGGAAATGATTCCAAAACACAAGGCCATGTAGTCCTGTGGTAGCTCAAGGACAAAAACATTAATGTCCCATAATTTCTTGGTTTAAGTCCTGATCTTAATCTGTGACATTCTTTGAAAGTTTAATTTCACAAGTGTCATCCAAGCAGCTTGAACCAGGAGTAAATGTTACTTGACCAATGTTTTGAACAGTGTGCAAAGTTGGTAATTTCCCCAAAAAATTTAAAGCTGTTATATTATGTTAGGTGGGTCTACAAAAGGCGCTTTTCCACTGCATAGTACGGCACAGCACGGTTCAGTACAGCTCACCTTGGTTCGGCTCAGTTCGGCTCGGTTTGCGTTTCGACTGCAGTTTAGTACCGCTTTAGAGTGGGGGATTATTCCCGTGTCGTTATAGTTCGCGCCTCTACTGCCGTGACACCGTGGAACTTTTACAACAACACGCAGACAACGACAACACTTTAGCTCAACGACGCGCAAGGCTAAGCATCTAAAAAAAGCACATCACTAGCTAACTTTTCTCACTGTTGCAAAGCATAAAATGAACTTAGCTGTCAGTGTAACATTAAAATGCTGATTCTGTATATCACAGATCTTCCACATTTTGCAAAAAAGTCGCCGCAACAGACCATCTGTTTGGACATTTAACCGTGCTTCAGAGTGGTGGGATGTGATTGTTCCCGGTTTTACAAACGCTCAGTGGCTGGAGAACTTTCGAATGTCTGAAGAAACATTCATCCACTTATGCAACAAACTGCGTCCAGCGATGGAGAGACGGGACACAAACTTCCGCGTGTATAAAGAAAAGAATAGCCAGTGACGCAGTAAAGACGATTTTCTCCGGCCAATCAGTGACCAGCAGTTTACACGTCACGCTTTGGTAACGGTTCGGCGCGCTTGGAACCTCGGCTGAGGTGGTACTAAAAAAAGGACCAGGTACCAGGTACTGTTCCCAGTGGAAAACCCCCCAAAAGTGAGGTGAACTGAACCGTGTCGTGCCGTACTATGCAGTGGAAAAGCGCCAAAAATGTTTGCGTGTGAACTGAATATTTAGCAAGCAGTATATATAATTTTTATTATCTTTAAGATTTTCTTCTAACATAAATCAACTTTAAAAAAAATCTTGAGTTTCAGTGCTTCAAAAATATTGCAATCAACAAAATTTCAGTGTCTAAGAGTAGTTATTTAGTGAGAATTTTAGAGAATTGTTTAAGGGTCTGAAACATTTTTCTAGGAATTCCTAATAATAATAGTATAGCTTAACCTAGGCAGTTAAGTCCACTTTCATTAGATTTTTGACCAAGCTTTGTTCACTTACGCATAGTTTGCCTTAAGGGTGTGGTCCCCGGCCGGGCGTGAGGAGGGCTTGTGCCTCCTCCAGACCGCGAGGGGGCGTCCGTCCTGGTTCTGTTGCGGGCCAGGCGGCGCCCCCATGCCGGTTTATCCCGTACGGTCCTCGGCTCGGGCTGGAGCCCGGCCGGGACGCCTTGGAGGACCAGAGCAGGGCGAGTGCCTCCTCCAGACCGAGTGGGGGCGTCCGTCCTGGTTATGCAGGGGGCCTCGGGTACAGGGCTTGGAAGCCCAGCCCTGTAGGGACCCATGGCCACCGCCAGGTGGCGCCCCAGTGCCTAATTATTCCAGGGAAGACTTTATGTGGCGCCCGGAGAGCTGCCAGGAAGACAGCCAACACTTCTGCCACGCTGGGGCGTGGCTAAGGAGGGAATGCCGGGAACACCTGGGGCTCATCCGGGAGTGTTATTTAAGGGGCCGCCTCCCTCAAGTCGGGGGTGGAAGTCGGGAGGAAGTAGACTGAACTGGAGAGAGAGGACGGGAGGCGGCCAGGAAGGCAAAAGGACTGTGTGGCCTAGACTTGGGGAGATCGGTGCAAGAAGGCACTGGGGGTGCACGTGAGAAAACTTTGTACATAGTGTATATAATAAATGGTGTGTGGTGACAATATGATGTCCGTCTGTCTGTGCCAGGGCCAGCTTTCACAAGGGTAAACATTGCATGTAAAAGGCTTTAGTTTTTAATTTCTGGTAACATTATTACATTTGCTTGTGTTCGGAACAAAATACTTTGTGTGCATCATTGACTATTTTTATCGATAGGGTAACATCCCAAATTACATGGATTAAGAAATGTTTTTAAGAAGTAACATTCATTTATGGAAGAAGATGATCCGCTATGGCGACCCCTAATGGGAGCAGCCAAAAGAGGAAGGAGATTCATAAAAAATTTGAAAGTATTATTTACAACTTTGAAATGGGTTTTATTTCAATCTTTTTTAGATTCCCCCAGTATAAACTATATAGTACTAATTTTATATGGATAATTTGCTAAATGATTGACTGTAAAGGTATTGCATACATTAAAGGTAACTATGTTAAGCTTTATAATTTAATACATTAATCTGACATCACATATATAGTATATGTAGTTAACACAGTTTAAAGAAATTTTGTTTCTTTAACAGACAATGTGAGTACATAGTCTGTAATAATTGTTTAATATTTTCACTCACAAAAAAGCCTTCGGCTTGTTGACTTCCTATAATTTCTAGTTTAGAGACATACAGAATAAGATGTGTAGAAGACATACATTGTCAACTTGACTTCATTCAAACTTGAACCTTTTGTGTACAACTGTATTATGATTATTTGGGGCATATCTGAAAACAGTCCACTTTGACCTTGGTAAAATCAACATATTAGAGATGTTTTGTTTCCAGTGCTGCAATTAGTATCTATCTAGATATTTTCTTAGCAGCTTAATATGTTCTTTTTCTGATATTATCCTTTGTTATTCAGTCCTCATATGATTAATTAGAAAAAATGGTGTTTATATTATGCATGTAAACAGTTTTTGATGGGATGCCTTTCAGTGATACAGTCCGTGTGAGCATTTATCTGAAAGAAGACGAGATACCCTTTTCTCATGTTTTAGATGTTTTTAATTTCCATCTCTTCACTGTCTTGCAGGGTGCTGGATCTAGTCAGCCAGTCATTTGCTTCAAGGGAACCCAAGGGGTAAGAGTCTCTCATTCCCACTAACTGTCTAGGTTACTTTTTTGTATAGAACATTATGTACTGTGTGGTTTTTGTGAAATCATAACTTCACATTCCTGTTTAGAATTTGACTATAAAAGTTGTTTTTGCAATCGGATAAGGGGGAGGTTGTGGTTGTTGAGGTTGGATGCATTTAAGTACATCTTAGAAGAAAACAACCTAGAATTTAACACAACAAACATTTTTCCCAAATGCATTTATATGTTGTTGCTAGGGGTTCCAACATAAACTACTTCCCTATTGGCATTGTCCTCTGTGAGACTAATTATATAGTTTATTTATCCAGAAAAAGGCACAGTGCTTGGGGACAGTGTCTTTCACTTGCAGTGCCAGCATGCTATGGGTATTTGTCTTTTTGTCCTTACAGTGGCTAAAAAAATGAATGAAGCCTGATTAATGTAGAGATATGAGGGATATGTGCAAATGTTTATGCTGGACTACATACTGCTTGACTGATTTTTTTCCTTTAAAACTATTATGCTGTTAAATGAGAGCATATATCCAAAATCTAGTGCAGCTAGAATTGTAACCTTGATGACGATATATTTTAAAGTTATTTCAAAATTAACCAAATTGCATTTTTTCCCTTGCAAATTAAATTTCCTTTCTTGTAACAAGAGTTGTTTTTTTCTATTTTTTATTAACCATTGTTAATTTTTTGGTTTTAAATGTGAGACTGTATAGACATCTGTTATTTTCATGCTTGCCATTGTGAACAGCATAGATTTTGGCAAATTTAAACCTCAATAATTATCTGAAGGCTTAATTGCAAATCAGGTGATGCTGAGACAGGTTGCTTTCTGCTTAAATTGTAAATGTGTTACATAGCATATATTTGCGAGGGAGGACAATTTCTAAGTAAAAATATAATTTAATTCCTATTTGCTACAGTTGCTTTGATATTAAATACATAGGAGCTGAGTTAAAGTGAAAACTGTTAGAAACTGAGGCCAAAAATGAAACTTTTTGTGTATTTTCACATTGCATAAAGCATGACTTCTGATTGGTGATTGTCTCAATCATTATCTGATCTTATCCAGTGTTTTACCCACTTTCCCAGTTCAGGGTCACAGTGAGTCCATGCCTATCCTAGTGGTACTGGAGATGGAATATGTGTACTCTATTAACCTAAAGTGAACATCTTTGGCTTGTGAACCAAGTACCCATTAATACAGCTAATAGGTATTATGAAAATCTCCAAATTCAGCTTTTCAGTATTGCCATAATAAAGAGTTAAAGCAATATTGTCCTTTTTTAAAAAAAAATAAACTATTAAGGTTGTAAGAGAAATGCCATAGGGATTCCCATGTACTTGGTAAAACACCACTTCACTGTAGCTCTTCATCTACAGAATTATGCTTAGTGTTGGATATCTGCTTTTCAGTTAACCATTAGAGGTACTTTTTACAAAGTTAAATTCATCTGTCTCTATGACTTTGTGCTATTGGTCATTACATACAAAACGGTTTGATGAGAACAGATTTCCCAGCAGCTGAGAAATACAGTTGTTAAAGGAGATGTGTGTGGTACAGTACATAATAAGATTTAAATGGATCCCAAGGAACGATTAAGTTAAATACCAAGAAATGAAAGACATGTATCATCACCCATTCTTTGAAGAACAGGATGCACACCAAAACCAGGCATCAGTAGAAGAAGAAAAACATTGTCGTGTCCTAAAAGCAACTCTTAAAGTTCTGCAAGATGTCATGTTTGAGATGGTGAAGCTGTTAGTCATTAAACATGTTTGGGTACTGTAAATACCCGTATATAGGACGCATTCTTTTTCTTAAGAAGTAGGCCTAAAAACCCAGGTGCGTCTTATACATGGATACTTTTATTACAAAAAGTATAAATAAAATATATATATATATATATATATATATATATACAGTAATCCCTTGCTATATCGCGCTTCGACTTTCGCGGCTTCACTCTATCGGATTTTAAATGTAAGCACATCTAAATATATATCATGGATTTTTCGCTTGTTCGCGGATTTCTGCGGACAATGGGTTTTTTAATTTATGCTACACACTTCCTCAGTTTGTTTGCCCTGTTGATTTCATACAAGGGACGCTATTGTCGGATGGCTTAGAAGCTACCCAATCAGAGCATGTATTACATATTAACTAAAACTCCTCAATGCTATAAGATATGCATCCTGCACGGAGCTTGATTGTTTGCTTGTCTCTGCCTCTATCTCACCCTCTCTTGACATTCTCTGCGCCTGACGGAGGGGCTGTGAGCAGAGGTGCTGTTTGCACAGAAGCTGTTTGCCTAGTGGATACAGACGCACCTTTAAGAAATGCCGCTTTATCGCAGTGCTTCCAAAAGCACACTTATTGATTTTTTGATGGTTTGCTTTAATCTCGCTCTCTCTCTCTGACGTTCTCTGCGCCTGACGAGGAGATGTGAGCAGAAGGGCTGTTTGCACAGAGGCTGCTTGCTTAGAAGATACTGACACTCCTCTAAAAAATGCCGCGGCAAACTTAAAAGCACACATATTGATTTTTTGATTGTTTGCTTTTCTTTGCGAGCGCTCTCTCTCTCTGAAATTCTCTGCTCCTGAAGAGATCTATTTGCATTCTTTTAATTGTGAGAAAGAACTGTCATCTCTGTCTTGTCATGGAGCACAGTTTAAACTTTTGACTAAAGGGTGTTATTTCATGTCTAGAGGGCTCTAATAACGTTAACAGTGTAGGAGAGTTTATAAGAGCTTAAAATATATAAAAATAACTACACAAACATATGGTTTCTACTTCGCGGATTTTCACCTCTCGCGAGGGGGTCTGGAACGCATAACCCAGCGATCGAGGAGGATTACTGTATATATATATATATATATATATATATATATATATATATATATATATATATATATATATATATATATATATATAATATAATTCACTGAGGGCATGCAAGACAGTGAGTGCAAGCAAGATATAGCCCCGCCTGCCAACTCTAACCCTCCTACCGCGTTATGGGATACGCACAACAGAGCCACGCACTCCAACTGTAACTGTCCTCCCGTGTCCAGCGTCACTCTTAAGGCACGCAACAACTCACCAAACACAGCCTCAGTCGCTTTCGTCTGTGCAAAAGTCCACATGCACCTCTGAGCCACGTTGACTTTACACCGCACGCAAGACAGATAGACACGATCGCCAACTCACAGAGCCCCGCCCGCAAACTCTTAACTAAGGGCAAGCAAGACAGAGAGTGCACGCAAGACAGAGAGCCACGGCTGCCAACACACAGAGCTCCGCCCACCAACTCTAATACGCACGCATTTAGTGTATAAATGGATATAAATTAATTGCATGTAAACAACATTGTTTAAAACTATATTGTTTTTTCATCAGAAAACCCAGTTTCCACGTCTACCTGTATTAGTTTAAATGGCACTTTTACCACTCGCAATAGGGCGGACGTGCTGACTTATCGTATCAACTGGGCAACACAGTGAATGCGGCATCTATCTATATAGTTTATTATAATATCAGAAATTTATTATAAAAATTTCAGATTACAATACCGTATTCATCAATATTTATCCTCGCCATCACTGTCCTCATTAAACAAAGCATCCCACTCCTGTTGTGCTATACAGTCATCATGATAGTCCATCTCTTCCTCTTTTTGGTCATCATCATCGTTGTCGGCGTCGTCCATCCAAAAAATGTTGTCTTCCGTGCCGTCTAACATGTTGCTGATACAACATTCCTTGAATCCTTTCACCACGGTCTTGATTGGCAATTCTTTCCAGGCGTCTACTATCCATTGGCAGATTGTAGGCATGTCGACTTTCCTCATGTTGCCGCCCTTGGTGAAGGTGTGTTCACCATTAATCATCCATTCGGCCCATTTTTTCTTTAGTGCTACTTTGAATGGCTTATTCACGATGGCATCCATCGGTTGCAGAATACTGGTCATGCTGCCGGGGATGATGACGAGGTCTGTTATGTGTCGCTTCAATTTGGATTTAACATTGTCGGTTGTATGGCATCGGAAGGCATCTAACACCAGCATCGATCGTTGTTTCCCTAGACCACCGTCACGTTTCATCCATACTGTTTTCAGCCAGTCGTCCATTATGCTGTCATTGAACCATCCTTGTTCTTGCACCCTGACTATCCTACCACTCGGGAACTTGTCTTTGGGCATGGTTTTCCTCTTAAAGACGATGTATGGTAGTAACTTTGTACCATCAGTCATACACCCAAGCATCACGGTGAAACGGTTCTTTTCGTTTCCAGTCGATCGCATAGTGATGGTCCTTGTGCCTTTGATGTTTACTGTGTTCTCGGATGGCAGATTGAATGTCAATGGATTTTGGTCGGCGTTTCCAATCTGGCTCATGCCGTAGTCGTATTTCTGACGCATCTTGATGATGTAACTTTGAAATTTTGTTAATAACTCCTTGTGGTCGCTGGGTAGTCGCTGACTAATAGTAGTTCTTCGTCTTATTGAAAGCTTATTTCTTCCAAAGAATCTCTGACACCAGTTCATCGACGCATTGAATTCTATGATGCTTTGCTCTTTCACCAATCTTAGAGCCTGTAAACGAACGATTGTTGTCTTCGCCATGTTGACTGGGTAATAATGAACATCTATCTTTTAAACTAATGGGATATTTATACTACCGGTGTATACATGGAAGCGTAATATCAACCAATCATAGAGAAGTATTTGAATCAAAATTTATTATCGATTTATTGGCTGGAGTCTCACTGAACACATACTGACGATACTTACAGTGTGGTGCAAAAGTTTTGTCTCAGTCATTCAGTTTGAGCCGGTGGATATGCATGATGCTCTCGGCGCGTAGACGGGAGCGTTCATTAGACTTTATGATCGTGTGCACGTGTGTCAGTGCCTCTCCTTCGCCTTCGATGGCTGTGTGATGGGGACAGAGAGGAGTGGTTTGAATCCAATTTGAATTTCAAGGTTTGTTTTCAAGTGACAGTCGGTTAGCAGTGCTGCAATTGTAGCACAGGCATTTCACACCATTTCAAATTAAAGTATTTTTCAGGTGTAGCGTCACTAATACTGTATCGATTTTGGAGAATGACACTGCGTTTGAAATCTCATTTTACAATACATCCACCTGTATGCCTTATTGTAACGTTTGGAAATTGTTTTATTTTGAATTTTCACGTCACCGATACTTCGTTTTCGCCGTCTAGTATGTTTCTCGCTCTTTGTTGTTGTTCAGAGAGACTCCAGCCTAACACAAACACATGGATACAATCACTGGCGCGGGTAGCAGCAGCTTTTAATTAGTAACTCAAAATCAGGATGCGTCCTATAAACAGGTACACAGGTTTTTCCATGGTTTTTAGGGTCACAAATCCACTGCGTCCTATACATGGTATCATCCTATATGCAGGTATTTACGGTATGCCACCAGTTTGATGGAGTGCATGGTAGAGTGGTGTGGAGAAAAAAAATTGAGAAAAGTTTTCATGAAGTAATATCTTAAATTAAAAAATATGTAGGCATGTGGAAAAGAATTCAGTTGCCTGATGTAATGAAAATTGGCATAGATTGCTAGAGCTTTGCGAAGAAGTAAAAGAACAATAGATTATCATTTGCATTACAGCAGCCTAAAATGGAATATGGTGGTGGCAGCAGGATGTTGTGGGGTCATTTGTCTTCAGCAGGTATTAGTGCACTATTGCCTACAGTATTTTATTTTACTATTTAAATATTTATTTAGTAATTAATCTTCATCATGACATACTTGGTCAATTGTGGTATCATATCTGACACAAGTTGTTTTTTGTCAAATATTTAAGGCTTTATTCTGTAGTGGTATTTTGCCATTGTCATCTGAAAAAAGTAATAAGCAGACATCTGAAAATATTAAATACAGTTGAGTCTCGCTTATCCGACATAAACGGGCCAGCAGAACGACGGATAAGCGAAAGTGTCAGATAATGGGAGGTGTTAAGAAAGCCTATTAAATGTCAAACTATGTTATCATTTTACACATTACGAACCTCGGTTCACAAACGTCTCTGGACACGTACAAATTGGGTTATGACCGAAAAGTTTGCCAAACTTTTGCATCTGTTCACAACCACACACTAGGTATACGAACAAGCCAGTTTCCCTTTCGGTTTGTGCGCGCTGATGATTTCCGCACATGTTCAGTCTCTCCCTGTGCATTTCCTGTGCAGCGAGAGAGACACAGACAGACAGACAGACGGACAGACGCGCGCGTACATACATACATACATACACACACACACACACACACACACACACACGAGAGAAAGAGAGAAAAATTTAACCGAAAAAATTAACTTAGCAACTAAAAATAGACTATGCTTACGCTCGCAACTTACAGTTCTTGTTGCAGATTGATGTGTTTTTTTTTTTTGTGGTGGGACATCGGATAATGCAGAATGTTGGATAAGCGAGACTCTACTGTATTGTTTTCTGGTGAGAATATTTTCAAATTTATATCTGGCTCAGTTAGTGTATGTATGTATGTATGCTGTATGCATATAATTATGACATATGTGGATTTCACCTAGTTCTCCCAATTTAGCTTTGTATTGTGTGCCCTGTAGTGAAGCAGGCATAACATCAGGGAGTGATTTTTGTCTTGTGCATGGATGATGGTGGATGGATCCCCATCCTGTTTTGGAATAAAAAGAATCAGAAAAAATTGGACTAGTATGGGCTTTACACTTTGGAGTTTTGTGGGATTTTCTTGGAGTCTTGGAGGTGGAGGTGTACTCCTCTTACACTTAATATGTCAAAAACCTGGACTTAAGAAAACAACTGAATACACAATACACTGTAGAGTAATAAGAATTCAGTATATTTTGGCTCAAAAGAGAAATAAAATCAATAAACATAATGATTAGATACTCCTTTAGGCTACGTCTTTCATCCATGCTACCCTGACATTTTTTAACCCCAGAAAACTGAGAGTTTTGAAAATGCTCTCTAGAGTCATATACTTCTGTGACTGCTGTTTTAGCTTCGTAACGTACAAGGGGGAAAATGTAGGCTTTTAAAAATGCAGACTCTTGTTCCCGTTTGCAACTTATTCATGAAAGAAAATAATTTTCCAGCATAGCAAACAAAGAGGAGTTGATTTTCAGAACACACATATTGCTTACACATATACTTCCAAATTGCGTCTTGTAATGTTTTAGTGTTACATATATGTGTAAAAGGCAAATGATATACTGTTCAGTGCAGTTTTCAGATTACAGTACACCCCCAAAATTCGTGGGGGTTACGTTCCTAGAGCACCCGCGAATTGTGAAAAACCGCGACTTTTGGATGTGGTTAAAAAATGCATTTTAAATGCCTATTTTTATAGTTTAAACCCTAAATACAGTATGCACACAAAACACTTTAATTTTGTTGCAAACTCAGCTTAACACTAGGCGCATAGTTTTCTCAGCTCAAGTCTGTTTACCTGCGTGTCAGTTGCTTGGAGTTGTATAGAGTGAGAAGTCAAGCAAAATCACACCTTTTATAAATACTATAATCGTTATTTGGAACACTTACATTTTCATGTCTACAACGATTTATGTAAACACATCGTTAAAAAATAAATGTTTTTCATGTTTTAGTAATGATTGACAAAATGTAGACATGAAGTTTATAATGTGTGAAGCCTGAAGTCCATATACCGTTGAAACACAGAACAAGTGCACTTTCATTCAAAAATATACCTGCAAAAAACAACACACGTTAGGTTGCGACATTGACACGCATTTACTATGACTTCTTCGGTGGCGCAACAGTATCAGCTGTTGACTGGTAATCAAAACTTCACAGGTTCGATCCCCAACGAGTCTGATCCCTGACGAGTCAGTTTTGAGAAGTGACCTGCTTTTATTTCTAAACTAATAAAAGGCAAAGACCTCACTCACTCACTCACTCACTGACTCATCACTAATTCTCCAACTTCCCTTGTGGGTGGAAGGCTGAAATTCGAAATTCTATGCGTAATGGTCATAACTGGAAGCTATTTTTCTCCATTTAATGTAATGGAGTTGAGCTCGAAAGCCGTGGGGGGCGGAGTTTCGTGTGACATCATCACGCCTCCCACGTAATCACGCAGTACGTAGAAAACCAGGAAGAGCTCCAAAAAGTACTGAAGAAAACATGCATTATATAATTGAGAAGGCAGCGAAACAATATGAAGCGAGCGAGTGACATATACAACCATATTCATGAGTGCTGCTACTTCGGAAACAAAGCACGGTGTAAACCTAAAGTTTAAATTAAGTTCATAGACAGGCTGCCGCTGGCGTTTGTAGTTTAGTGCCTGCCCATAGAAGGCCGTCCATCAGAGGCAATCCAATAGAAACACTGCCGCTAAATATTCACGGGTGAAGGACTGTGCTTATGCAGAGGAAGATGAGATGGTCAGGGTGGTGTTTGGCACAAACTCAGCGAAACTGCGATAGAAAGTTTTAAGTGCCGGGTCTTAGCTAACATTAAATACAGCCGTGGACGTAGCACGACATGGCATCAGCACAGCTGGGAAACTTCGATGCATGTACACCGAGCGGCTCACGTGAACTGACGCAGTGCACAGACAAAAAGCAACAGTTCCAAAGAGTGCTGAACAAAAACCGAATTACACAATTGAGAAGGCAGCAAAAAAATCTGAAGCGTCTGATACATACAAGCATATTCATAAGTGCAGCTACTGCAGAAACAAAGCATACGGTGGATAAAGTCAATGTCCCGCTAAAGGAAGACTGTGTATAAAAAAAAAAAACCCGTGCATGCAGTGTGTCAGGTCTCAGATAAAGAAGACGAGCTGTTTATTGATGCAGTAAGAAACGAATCGATGAATGAAACCTGTTATCTTTACAATGATTGACAAACATGGAATGTAACTTGAACACAACACATCCTACAAATACGAACCTGATTGAAAGAAATAATGATAATCAAATCCTTGATGACAGCAACACTCAATAACACTCATAAAACAATGACAGTATATTGACAATCATGTTACGTTATTTTTAAAATGTTCCCTGTTCTTTTTCATAACTTCTTTAACACACTACTTCTCCACTGCGATACGCGGGTATATATATATATACATATATATATATATATATATATATATATATCCCGATCTACATATTCTCAAATAGACAAGCCACACTCCGTGGCGCAATTGTAGAGGCTTCGCCTCTAGTGCTGACGTCCGAGGTTCGATTCCCGAGATGCACTGAGTATTTACGTGCGCTTCCCGATTCATTTTACCCTTGCATCCCCTTGGTTTGAGACGTATGAAAAATATATGCGGTTAACGCAGAATCATGTTACGTTATTTTTAAAATGTTTCCTTTTCTTAGCACAAGCACAGCTGAGAAGCTTTGATGCATGTACTCCATAACGTGTTAAAAAAAATAACGCATTTAATCACACTTTCAATTCCAAGCAAAGGGGAACTTTTGTCAATGCATGATTTCCTGGTACATTGATGACATTGATGCACACATCAGAGCTACAAAAAAAGAGTCGGAATAAAGCGCGTTCCTACGACTGATCGGAGGCAAATTTCATTTCAGAAGACTACCCGACGGAAGCCTTGATAAAAGCATGGTTTTGTGCACACTGAAAAGCAAGCAAAATTGGATGCATTACAGAAAGCGGACTTTGTGGCTCTTACTGGGGATCATTGGACTTCCGTGACCGTTAGTAATTCTAATTACATCTAATTATAAAATGTTCAATGATCACACTGTTTTAGCCTAATGTACAAAATAATTTTGGCTAAGGTTACTCAGAGTTTAAAGATTAAGCTGGTCAAATTACCTTTTATGTTTCTGACTTATTTTTTTAAGAAGAAAAACTGCACTTTATGTTGAAATTTTGGTTATTATTATTTAAAGACAATACCATTCTGAAAATGTACTTAAAGGTATTAAAATACCACTTTATTTTTAAGTCTGCCCAATTTTAGCCAGGGATGATATTTTTGTTTCTGTTTTGAATTGAAATGCAGTTTAAAAGCATTTTTTTTTCCAGAAATTAAAAGAGCTTGAGTTTACAATATTCATGTCCATGTCTATTATTTGATTCTGTCGCCCACTAAAACCCTTTTAAAATAAAATAAAAAAATGTGCGCTTTGGGGCAAATTTTCATGTGTGATTACATACGATTAATCATGATTAATTATTACACAGTCTCTAATTAATTAGATTAATTTTTTTAATCGAGTCCCACCCCTAATATACACTCACCTAAAGGATTATTAGGAACACCATACTAATACGGTGTTTGACCCCCTTTCGCCTTTAGAACTGCCTTAATTCTACATGGCATTGATTCAACAAGGTGCTGAAAGCATTCTTTAGAAATGCTGGCCCATATTGATAGGATAGCATCTTGCAGTTGATGGAGATTTGTGGGATGCACATCCAGGGCACGAAGCTCCTGTTCCACCACATCCCAAGGATGCTCTATTGGGTTGAGATCTGGTGACTGTGGGGGCCATTTTAGTACAGTGAACTCATTGTCATTGTCATGATAAAAAATATCAGCTTCAAAATATAATTAGTGAAGTCCTGTATTTTCTTTCAGATCATCAATCTATACTAATAAAAGGCAAAGCCCTCACTGACTCAGTGACTCACTCACTCACTCACTCACTCACTCATCACTAATTCTACAACGGTAGAAAGCTGAAATTTGGCAGGCTCATTCCTTACAGCTTCCTTATAAAAGTTGGGCAGGTTTCATTTCGAAATTCTACGCATAGTGGTCATAACTGGAAGCTATTTTTCTGCATATACTGTAATGGAGTTGAGCGCGAAAGCCGTAGGGGCGGAGTTTCGTCTGACATCATCACGCCTCCCACGTAATCACACAGTACGTAGAAAACCAGGAAGAGGTCCAAAAAGCGCTGAAGAAAACATACATTATATAATAAAGAAGGCAGCGAAACAATTGGAACTGAGCGAGTGACATATAAAACGATATTCAGCGGCTCACGTGAACTGACGCAGTGCGCAGACAAAAAGCAACAGTTCCAAAGAGTGCTGAACAAAAACCGAATTACACTGCTACGCTCAAATAGACAAACCACACGCAGTGGCGTAATAGTAGTGTATATACACATATATATACATACACATACACACACATACATATATATATATATATATATATACATGACGAAGAAAGGAGTGGGAGGCTGTCTCTCGTTTCAGAAGAGCTTCTGCAGCAAGTTGATGAAAAAATTTGCAGTGACGATTGACACCCTTCATTAAATGTTCCCACACATCTCACGAAGTCTCATGGGTGAAATTGTCTAAGAAAAACTTGATTACAGGAAGCTGAGTGCAAGATGCGAGCCAAAAATGTTCACTCCAGAACATCGCCAAAATCGCGTTTGTGGCTGCACGTGAATTTCTTTAGCGTTATGAAATCGAGGGTGAGGCATTCCTTGACTCTATTGTGACTGAAGACGAAACTTGGGTATGTCACTATACTCCTGAGTCTAAAAGGCAGTCCCAATAATGGCGCCATACCCATTCCCCTCAGCCAAAAAATTCAAAGTTCAGTTTTCAGAGCGGAAGATTATGGCATCTGTCTTTTGGGACAGAAAAGGGGTTTTGTTGGTGGATTTCATTGCCAAAGGGACCCCCATCAATGCTGAAAAATATTGTTAGACCCTAAAAAAGTTGAAAAAAAAGATTAAAGACAAAAGGAGGGGAATGCTGACTCGTGGTTCACCTTCATGACAACGCCAGACCCCATACCGCTCGTGTGACTCAGGACCTGCTTGTGTCATTTGGATGGGATATTGTTACCCACCCACCCTATTCTCCGGACCTTGCGCCCTCAGATTTTCACCTTTTCACCAAACTGAAAGAATTTTTGGGTGGGAAACATTTTTCCAACGATGAGGAGGTGAAGGAGACAGTGGCCAAGTGGCTTTCGGAGGTGGAGCGGAGCGTATTTGACGAGGGTATAAAAAAGCTGGTGCTCAGGCTAAAGAAGTGCATCAAAGTTGACGGCGATTATGTTGAGAAATAAACACATAATTTGGAACATACCCTGTAAATTTGGTTGAAATATATTCATTTTTCGATTTTTAACAGCTGTTGTAACCTTTTTTTCTGGATATCCCTCGTATATATATGACAGCAACACTCATCACTCACAACAGTTACAAAACAATTACATTGACAATCATGTTACATTATTTTAAAAATGTTTCCTTTTCTTTTTCATTACCTCTTTAACACACTACTTCTCCGCTGCGAAGCGCGGGTATTTTGCTAGTTCTTAATATTACATTTGATTTCAGTCTGTAACAGCCATTGTAAATGTATGATACTTATAAAGGTTAGCTTTGTTTTTTTTTATTCAGTTTCATTCTCTCAGTTGCGTTCACGATCCTACCCTAACCCCAAACCCCCAGGGTCTGGCTCTTATATACAAAATACTGTAACTTGCTTTCTTTTTTCTTCGGTTATAGTCTTCAATAAAAGTGTACTTGTTTTGTTATACTGTAATCCCTCGCTATATCGCGCTTCGACTTTCGCGGCTTCACTCTATTGCGGATTTTATATGTAAGTATATCTAAATATATAACGCAGATTTTTCGCTGCTCCATGAGTTCTGCGGACAATGGGTCTTTTTACTTCCTGTACATGCTTCCTCAGTTGGTTTGCCCAGTTGATTTCATACAAGGGATGCTATTGGCGGATGGCTGAGAAGCTAACCAATCAGAGCACGCAGTTAAGTTCCTGTGTGCTGAATGGCTCAGCGACGGATTCCGCGGCGTTAACCAGGAAGTCTCGTCTCGCTCCTTCAGCATCAACGTGTTTCGCTGTGTAAAGAGTTAACTTTTGTGCTCTTTTATGTTTATCTTTGTGCATAGTCATGCCCTTCATTATGGCTCCAAAACGATCTACTCCTGCTACTGTTTCAGGGGCCGTGCCCAAGCGCCAGCGGAAGATGTTAATGATTTCCGAAAAAGTAAACGTTTTAGATATTTTGAAGGAAAGGAAAAGCTAAACCGCTGTAGGACGCCATTACGGCATCAATGAGGCTACGATTCTTTTTATTTAAAAAGTAGGAAAGGAATATAAGATCTACAGCCGCAGTGTCCTTTTAAACAGGGTGCAAAACGAGTTGTAAGTGGATGTAATAAGGCAGTAGTCTGGATGGAATCTGCTTTAGGGATTTGGATTGAAGTCTGCTGGAAGAAGAACAACGGCGGTGCTATACAGTTGCCTGAAGAGGCTCCTTTTGTTGTGCAGTAAAACTAAACTCCTCGTTATCGGACAAGTCATCGTGTCGTTGGTGAGTAACTATAATTAATTTTCTACTTACAGTACTTAGTACATGTACGTATGTTTAGTGCAGTGCTTCTCAATTATTTTCTGTCATGCCCCCCCAGGAAGAAGAAAACATCCCGCGCCCCCCGCGCGACTATAAATAGTATCATTTGTCTATAAAATTGTTATAAGTACACCTCTGCATAACACTGTATCCTTATTAACATATAAGAGAATAAAAAAAGAAAGAAATATGGACCAATTTACAACAAAGAATAGCCTTATTAAATGTAACAGAAAAGATTTAAAGTGCATTCTAAATTCAAAAAAAATTTAAAATAAAAAAGCATGATCCCCGAGGTCAAACGCGCCCCCCCTTGACGGAGCCACAGGGGGCGCGCCCCACTATTTGAGAAGCACTGGTTTAGTGTCAATGTACACACATTTACTGTATACAATTTTTCTTGCATTGTGCGTATTTATTGCTGGTGGCCTGTCTATCGTAATGGCTGTAACATATATGATATCGGAGACACTTGATATCTTTAAAATAATATTTAGCTTTTACTGTATATAAACAGTGTGTTTACATACATAATTTCAATGAATCTTACCTAATATCTAAGAGAATACAAAGGATTTATGCTGTATAACTGTACGGGGAATATTTATAAACAGTGTGAGAGAGTTTATAAGGGCTTAAAATATATAAAAATAACCATATAAACATATGGTTTCTACTTTGCGGATTTTCACCTATCGCAGGGGGGTCTGGAACACAACCCCTGCGATTGAGGAGGGATTACTGTACTTGTACATCAACATTTATATGTTACTTGCATAAAAGCTAGATCGAATGTATTTAGTTACTTACTTCCTACAGCCTAAAGCCACAAGTACACTGCAGAGCTTCCTGTGTTTGAGCGATACGGAAATGCTCAAAACATACACGTGTAATGCCTCAAAAAGTGCACGCAGACACTTCAGTTCGCAAGCATTGGTACAAGAATACAGTCAGACTTCTTTTTAGGGCACATACACTGTCCAGATGTAAACACTAGCGTGGAAAGTCCCTTGCGAACTGAAAATCGAATGTTATTTATTTGGATTTAGTTACTTACTTCCTACAACCTAATGTCACAAGTATAACGCATCTAAGAATAAGAATAACAAAATGAATACAATAACAAAATGGAAAACACGAGGACACTCAGCTGGAGTCGCGTCACAGGGCAGCAATCAATCAGCAGCAAGGAGAAATGAATAACTGTCTCGGATTGGCTACTTTCACCATCCCAAATCGTGTTTCCCTCAGCGGTGGTAAACTCACTCACCTGGAGATGCGTCACAGGGCAGCAGTCAATCAGCAGCAAGGAGAAATGAATAACGCTCTCAGATTGGCTACTTTCACCATCCCAAACCGTGTTTCCCTCAGCGGTGGTAAACTCACTCACCTGGGGCCTCATGTATAACGCCGTGCGTAGAACTCGCACTATAACATGGCGTAAGCACAAAAGCCGAAATGTGCTTACGACAGAAAAATCCAGATGCAGGAATCTGTGCGCATCAACTTCCACGTTCTTCCGTTACATAAATCCCGATCAGCGTGAAAACTAACGCGCACGCCGATTTTGTAACGCCCCAAATCCTCCCAGAATTACGCCTATTTGAATATGCAAATCAATATAAATCGCCCTTAAGCGCAGCCTTCTGTGAAAAGACAATGGGAAAAGCACAGGGAAAATATAAGAATTTCAGCGAATACCAAGTGGAGGCAAAGGAAAAACATACTATTTGTTCAAATAAACCGTGGTATAATCAACAAAATGAAGTTGATCGAGTGACATAGCGTGTTGGAGAAACTTGAAAGCTCACATTCACAAAATCGCACAGTGCCGGAAATAAAAAAGAAGTCACATATCAAAGTTGCCATGAAAAGAAGAGTTGTAAGCCCACTGTCTGAGTGTCATATGAAAGCTTATTAGGGTACAGAGAAAAAAGGCACACGGTGGGGAAAAAGCACGAAATGTCAACTTTAATCTCGAATTTTCCACTTTAATCACGTAGTTTATTTTGTCATTTAGTAGAACATTATAAACTTCATCTTAAAATCGTTTAATTAACCAGTTTCTTAAAATTACATCGTAATTAAAGTAGCACGTTAAATGCTTTGTTTTGTATTTGATTTTCTACTCGTATGTGATCTATGTGTGTGAATCACTACTTGTTTCTTAAACTGGCTCTCTTCCTCCAACTGGACACAGAGTCCATTACATTTGTGATATTACAGCTCTCTGAATAACTAAAATACTGAGATGTATACGTGATATCATTAAGAGTTAAAGCACGTTATTAAACATTGGTTTTACAGCGCAGCGATTGTGCACGACCATCGATGAAATTATTTATTGCAGCAGTATCAGGGGCGGCTCTAGGTTTGTGGTGGCACTGGGCAGAAAAAGAATCGGTGGCTCCTTCGCCCGCCAATGTCAGTGAGGTAGCTTATGCACGGCGGATGGCCACATCCGTTGCAGACACTAGCAGCCTCGTGCTCATGACACAAGAATTTAACTTTTGTCGAAATTTGCCTCTGCATTTTTAGCCGTGTCGTTATTTTCTCTTTCTGTTTTATATTCAATATGTATTGGCGTGCGCCATGCAGTTCTTGCTTTTCTTTCTCCAAGTAACCGATTGCCACACAATCAGCTCTGTAATAGATGTTAAGCCATCTGTAAACTTAGAACACTGATTCTTTAAAAAGTTTAAGGAACATTGCAATATCTTCGTAGTACATGTTTAATTATTCTATCCTTCACGCCAGTCCCAGTGAAGAATATAGATTATTTAAATGAAGTTAAAGTTTTATCTGTATAATATAATAAACATATATTTTGCTGCATTTCATCCTAAAAATGATATTGTCATCATATGTAAATACGCACTTTATAAAGTTGCTCAGGTTGTGCAATATTATAACTGTAGTACAAGTTTACAGTGAGGTAATTGTACTTATAAGTACAAACAGTTCTACAAGGAGCAGTGATTGAGTGCATTTATAGTTCTTGGGATGAAACTGTTTCTGAACCGCGAGGTCCGTACAGGAAAGGCTTTAAAACGTTTTGCCGTGGCTGAGGTAGCGTGTGCTTGATGATGTATACCGATAATTCTCTTTCCGAACAGCAGCTGCTGTGATTCACACTCAGATACAGTGATATAAATACTCCGAGTGCTGCAGTGAGAGTAATATGGAAAAAGATAATCCGCTGTGGCCACTCCTAACGGGAGCAGCTGAAAGAAGAAGGTGCAGTGAGAGTAACAACGCTAAAGCAGTTATGGTATTTGGAATACTATGGCTATTCCCTGGACCATTATATTGTTACAAGTTAATTACAATCATTTGCGTTACAATAATAAACAATGTGCGGTTAGTTTCAGTGTATTTATAAAGCCGCGTCAGGAAAATAATGAGTAACCACACAGGAACAGTAGCACTGCTTTGACGCTGGGTGCCGCCAGTCTGCAAAACCGAGTGGAGAACTTGCGTACGACAAGGCATGAGGTACCGTGGAAAAGTGCGTGGATTTACACCAAGTGTAGGTTTTATACATCGCGATTTGAACGTGGAAAAGTTCTTACGCAACATTTCTGTGCGTACGCACTGTTTATACATGAGGCCCCTGGAGATGCGTCACAGGGCAGCAGTCAATCAGCAACAAGGAGAAATAAATAGTATTGCCACAAGAAAGCCATAAAAAGTGCGGCGGATATTTGCGCTTTCCACTAATAATTAATAGTTAAGTTCTAAGGAAAAATCTGCGAACGACTGAGTCCGCGAATCCTGAACTGCAACTTTGCGGGGGTCTATTGTATAGTAAATCTTTTGGCCAACCTTATTACCATCCCTCAAGTATTTTTCCTCCAACGTGTGCATGTCCAGTGTAGACCAACATCTACATAATTTGCATTTTTGGTTGTGTTAAGTGTGGATGGAGATGCTTTTATAAACAATGTAATAATGCTAGTGTGGAAAGAAACCATTTTCATTTAAAAACTTTGTGGAAGTAGTTTACTATGTTTCTGTTGATGGTAATGGTGGTCTTCTTGTGTAGTTCGGGCAGATATTAAAATGTACTTTGAGTGCTCAACCCACCAGACTGCAAGCCCATTAACAAGGAATTAAAGCCCAGTAAAATGAGCTTCTCTATTGTTATGCAAAACAATAGTTATAAATAATAGTATATAACAAAGTATAGTCCTTTCTTTCTCTTGGTCTGTTCCAATTACAGGTGCATGATTATGACAAAATCGATAATTGACTATTATTGCTTTTGAAAATATAGTTATTATTATTTTTCAATTAACAGTACAATGAAATATGCATCTTGTCTTACCAGCTGTATATACTATATTGTATTTGCATACAGTACAGTAGAATGTCCATTTTGCAGGAAATCACATAAAATGTTAATCTGAGATTGTTAAATGCTAGTATAGTTGAAAAATGTAAAATTTATTATTAATGTTTTTTTTTAACATCAGAGATATATCACACTTATTAAATATGTCACGGTTTTTGATATTGTAAACATCAAGTGTGGGCAAATTATGAATGCATATGGTAGTCTGCTGGGTTACCAGCTTTGCAGTCCTGGTAGTCCATCTTTCTATATGTGGTGGAGGTATTGTTGTAGGTGAACAAATACAATATACTATGTCTGAACTACATTCCTACTTTAAATACACCAACAGCCATTTTATTGTATGCTACAGCACAATGACACTCTTTTCTGTTCTATGTGAAATTGTAACTTGCATTTTCAGATTATCACATAAAAAGTGTTTTATTGCTGATGTTTACCCATCTTAGAAATCAAATCTGAACTTTTTGATGTTTACTGTACGAGGTCTGAGTTGCCTCGAAAGCTTGCATATTGTAATCTTTTTAGTTAGCCAATAAAAAGTGTCATTTTGCTTGGCTTTTCTCTAAAATCTAAATTTTAAAAATCTTGAGCGTATTTCCAAAAATGTAGCCAAAATTGTTGGAGCTAATGTGGATGATTAGGCAAGTATATGTCAGAGGGCAATGTTGAAGAAATTGGAAAATATGTCCGCTGATGACAGATACCCATTACATGCAAAGCTTACCTTCGCTGGAGGATGGTCTCTTTAAAGACCCACAAGCCTCTCAAGAAATTAAATTCAATCCAGTGTTACATGGCTTTTTCATTATGTCTGAAGTAAAATGTTTAGGGGTTTAGGATTTTTCGTATGTATCATGTTACTAACTAGCTAAAAATCTGGCATCACTCATTAGAAGAACTTTGCAAAATTTTTTTTTAAGTTATATAAATATTCTAGAATTTATGCAACTTGTTGTTTCTATTTTATTTTTGTCTTTTTTGCATGCAACTGAATTGCCAAATCTGATTTTTTTCTTATGTAAACAGGATTAAATAAAAGCTTAACTCTTAGGTGCTGTCTGATATGAGGGATGATCACCTTCATTTTATTTAAAATAAGAGAATATATTAAAGTTTAGTGTTGTTTTGAAAGAAAGGGTCCTTTGAGGTAAAGGGGAAAGCTGAGTAGGCTAATTTTAGCGGTTGAGATACATGCTTACAAGAAATGTAATTTTAAATAACCTTTTATATCACTGAGGAATGTAGAGAATATTTCTTTAGACAATATTGTTAGTTTTTTTTTTAGACCAGGCTTGTCTTGGCAATATGCTTTCATGAGAAGCTTTCAGAATGTTGTTCTGTCCTATAATGCTCTTCGTTTGCAGTGCAAATTAGACAGAGGTAAGCTTTGGAGACCAAAACCCTTTAAATAGTCCAATACCAGTGCTTATTAAGGGATTGCTGCTTCTGTTGTTGATCTCTGTCTGTACCAAAACATTTTGCTTTTTTACTTTTTACACATCTTCTGCCTCTTCCCTACTGTTCTCTTTTTAGGCTAATCTTTACATTTAAATGATTTCTAATTCAGTGTGTTTACATGTACATTAACCTGGTTATTCACAGCAACTTGATTTCTAAAATGCCATGTAAACCCTTCCTCTGGTTAGAGAAACCAGGATATTTGTTGCTGAGAAACCAGGTTATCCCATTGATTTTTTTTCCACAAGTAACAGGGTTATTGGCCATATAAACGATATTGTGGTTTTTGCATGTATGTTATACTCTATTCCCCTGCACGTGTGCTAACTTCGAACAAGATTTCAGCAGCTGTGGGTAGATGAGTCCACAAAGGTAAATTTCCTGAGACAAATACTCTGACAATAGCATTAATCCTTCTCCTGGCTGAAATTCTGTCTCAATATTTCAGAAATTGATTAATTTATGTTGATGAGCTGAACTTGCGGAAAAGTAACGTGCCATATGTGGTTTCATTACTTTTTAAACAATTGGGTAACCACATGCAGTAGTTATTTTTTGAAGTAATTCTGCCTACATATTGCTCGGCGGTATACCGGTTCATACCGAAAATTTTTCATTTTTGATATGATTAGGGATTTTTCTTTACCGCAGCACCGGTTTAATTTGCCTAAACAACGTTCAGAAAGTGGTGCGGCGGGAGACTGTTTAAGGGGGACCTTTTTCAATGCTACACCGCTAAACACATGCCAAAGTGGTGTTGCACGGGTGCTCTTTTTCACTGCTACACCGCTAAACAAGCATACAACGGAGGTATTGCGCGGTGAAAATGGACAGAGAACATTCCGAAACTGAAGCTGTAGCAGACGATAAAGTTGAACATGATGACACAGAAGAACTTTTGCTGGAAAAAAGAGTCCCGTCTGTTGCCTGGAGATACTTTGGATTTAAAAGGTCGGATGTGGACCATTATGTTCAAATGTGTGAATACTGTTTCTATACTATACTGTTTCTGTACTACTGGATAATACTGCAAGCCAAGTTGTATTTTTTTCAATACTGTGTAATGTACCTGGGTACTGTGTAATAGTGTGACGACATGTTGACTTTATTCTCGACATTTTCACTCTAATCTCAACGCTTATGACGAGAATAAAGTCGACATTTCTACTTTATTCTCGCCGTTTGTCGAGATTAAAGTCGACATGTTGACTTTATTCTCGTAATTTGTTATTAAAGTAGAACATCGTAAACTAAACTTCATCTTAAAATTAATATTTAATTTGCTAAATTTTCTCAAACCCCGTCATAAGTTATGTAGCACATTAACTGCTTTGTGTTGTGTTCCTGGAGCTATGTTAATTGCTACATGCTTCTTAAACTGACTTCCTCTTGCACTAAATCGAGCGTTTTTTTGCGTCAGAAGCGTCCGTGAGCGGATCAAGCGCCGAGTGTTTTCTACACGTAGGAGTCAATGAGAGTGTTCACACGGGCTGTGGTGACATGCGTTTGTCTTGCTGCGCGTTTATACGGCATCAAAAAAATGTTGCATGCAGCTTTTTCTTGGCGTTCAAAACCCAACGAACGCAAGGAAACCGCTTCTAGTTCGTTTTTTGCGCGTTTAGTTTACACTGTGGAGGAGCGGGGAGGGGGGCATTTCAGTGCATAACACCGGTGTAAGCGCACACTCGACTACTGTTTCCTTACCTCAAAGTGACAAGTAGTCTCTTCGCTAACACCAAGTCGCATATTGGTTGATCGGCGTGCAATGTGGCATTGCACCAGCTGCAGCAGACAATCAAAAGTGGAAACCGACATCCGACAGTAATTAAAAAAACTTGCGCGGAAATTTTCGCATTTCTTCATAAAGCACAAAAACTTCCTTTAACCCGACGTTGTGCAGTCAGAGGATGAACCCAGTAGCGGCGGCGATTTTTCTCTCCCTACGCCGCAGATTACGAGTATTTTAAAACAAGAAGATTAATATCTAACATAGCAAAATGGTCCATATTGAAAGGAGGCACCTCAAATAAAACGACAAGGGCTTTCATATCCAGTTCCCCGACACTGCCTCCACAGGTTAACACACAAACTACAATTTGGGCTGCAGGCTGGCGTTAGACAGAGACAAACGAACGCCGGTGTAGAAGTCAATCGATCGCCACCACAAAATGCAACATAAACATCTAGGACGTTCAGAGCAAGTTCGTTTATCCAAAAACTTAACGCCCGTGTGAACAAGGCCTTAATCATGTTGGGGCACGGTGGTGTGGACGTTGCACTGCTGCCTCGCAGAAATGGGGTCCTGGGTGTTCCCTGCTTTGAATTTGCATGCTTTTCTGGTGTGTTTACCCGGCGTGCTTCAGTTTCCTTTCAAAGGCATGTAGGATGGCGGGTTTTGTTATGCTGTATTAACCCTGCTAGTGTATGTATTGCTCATATTCACCCTGCGATGTGCTGGTGCCACATTCAGGATTTCCTCCTGCCTTGCACACAATGCTTGGTGGGATGGGCGCAAACCTAAATGGACGACATATTTAAACATGTATAAGTTTTTTTGAACACTCTGTGGTCTGTTTATAACTAGTTTTAATTTCACAACAAAGTTTATCGTGTGGCGATTGGTTATGTGGAGAAAGAAAAAGGAAGGATAGGAACGGGGGGATTTAATACGTCAGAAAGAGACAGCACGCATGCAATAAAGAAAGCCTGCTCAGAAGAACATCCATTGAATTCTATGTTCGTGTCTTCGACCACCAGATCACAAACCTAACATTTACACAATATTTAAGTTAAACCTGTGCGATACCCATTCATACATCCAGTTTTTTGGAACCTCATCACATCTGCAATAAAGTTCTCTACACTGAGCGTACACCTGGTGACCTCTTACTGCGAGGGAGCAGCACTCTCGCCACACTACCGTGCATGTTTAATACCTGTTTTAATGCATTTCATCATGAAAAATTATCTTAGCATTCTACATTTTCAGAGAGCAGGAATATCATGAAGTGAATGTATTCTGTGCGGCGATCGCTGCCTCTTAGTGCAAGAGGAAGTCACTTTAAGAAGAGCGATTAACAACTGGGTTGGGGAACACTTAAAGCATTTAATGTGCTACATAACTTATGACGGGGTTTGAGAAAATCTAGAGAATTAAACATTGATTTTAGGATGATTAGTTTACGACATTCTACTTTAATGACAAAATAAACTACGAGAATAAAGTGAAAATTTCGACTTTAATCTCAACATATAGTTTTTTTTTCTTCACTGTGTTTGTAGTTTTTTTTCTTCACCGTGGCCCTACTACAATTCTGTAGGGCTATACCACAAATAGCATTATAAATGTTGCAGTTTTATTATTTATATATATAGCTTAGCTTAAAGCAAGGTCCATATTAATGCAGTTTGCCTTAATGATGGTTCAGTTGGTAAAGATGTCATTAACAAGTTGCAATTGTTTTTTATTTTATTTTATTTTTATTTGGTGAATACTGTGTAATGCACCTGGGCTTGAAGTAATAGTATTATTACTGGAAGTTACACTATTATTTATTTTATTTATTAGTTTAAATATTATACAGTTTAATGATGGTAAAGTTGTTTAAAAAGTCACTTTAATGTGTCAGTGGATAGAGATTGTTAACATTAACAGAAAGTGTAGTTGTGTTAGAAAAAGAATAAATGGTAAATATTTTTTTATAAACCATGTTCAGTTCAGTACAACTTTTGACAAGCATCTCTTGATATTTTACTAAGTCTAAATGCCTCTTTGGATGGTTGAAAATGTTGTCAACATTATAGTTTAAGTTGTTTGTAAAATTTGTTCAATAAAAAGGTTCTATGTTTCGACTGCTTCTGTCATGCAATGTGATTCCTTCTCTTCATTAGTGCCACCCCCTTGAAAACCATCACTTTATGGTGCCATGCAAACCTGTATTAATACTTGTGTGCACATTAAAATTTTTTTTTTTTTTTTTGTACAATGTATAATGCTCATGACAGTGGAATAGGTTATTCTTAGCCAGTCTACTGTAGTAATTGCAGTGGAAAATGTTGTTAATATCCACTCATGCATGGGAAAAAAATACTATTAAATACTGTGAAACCGGGATAATTTTGAAAAATACAGTGATACAGAATTTTTTGTCATACCACCCAGCACTATCCCTGCATTATTATTATTATCCCAATAGAACTCTGTGTAAGGCAAGAAGCAAAAGTACTGGTATGCTTCTGCTTTAGGGTGCAATCACACAAGCAGAAAAAAAAAGAGTGCTGCATGCAAATCGGTAACAGAAACCTGTACAAAAAATGTCAGTTTAGTTTTAATCCAGCTGTTTGCTATAGATACCTTGAAATAGTGTGACCGGGTGATGCAGCAACCAGTGTTCATACTGCAAATCACTGGTGGCTAAGGTTCAGAATATAAAAAGGGGGATGGATTTTATTTTCTTCACAGCATGTGAAGGACTAAATGTATTTACAAAACACAAGAGAATGATGACCGGCTTTTTGCTTGTTTTCAGATTCACAGTGGTCTGTATTAACTGAAATCCCCCCCAAATAAATGTAATGATGTTGGAGCATTTTGCCAAAGGAGAATTCTACAAGTGTACTTGTGCATGTAAACAGAGGTTTAAGAAACCAGGTTGCTGCCTTAACTGGGTTACATACCTTATTCAGTTTTTTTGTGTGCATATAAATGCACTCTATGTTGTCCGTTTAGGATTGACACTGAATGTGCCTTTACCGTTTATGTAGATGTGTGGTTTTCAGTAATATTACATGTTTTTTAAATAGTGTGTTCTGAAGATGTGTTTTATTTTTTATTGGGTCCCTTTATCAGCTTTCTAGTTGGACCCCAACAGTGCAGATACTGTTATCGGAATTTGGTCCAATAAAGTGCTCGTTCACTTATACTCGTAAAATGCACAGATGCCTGTAACCGAAACTATTAGCATGCACGCATGATTGTTTGAAAGTTAAGGAGGAAAAGGTAAACAAAAAAAAAAAGAGTGAAAAAGATGTCTGCGACGTTTTCTATAGTGGTTAATTAAAATTAATTATAATATGTAGCATTTTGGAAAAATCTCTTCAGTTACATAAAATGTCTTAAGTTTCAAAAATTATGCATTGATTGTATGATTGTTGTACTCAGTCTATCCCTACTGTCCCTCCTTGGTGCATCCCTACTTTCCAGCAGTATATACTGCTGGAAAGGGCTAATAAGGGTTAGTAAAGGGCTAATTAAAAGTTGGCCTATAATCTAACTTTTATATTTTGAGATCAAGGAGGGAAAACTGTTGTACTTAGATGAATATCCATGCCAACACAAGTGAAATGATGAACATCCATATAGAAAATACTAGTTACAATTGTAGCAATTACTAATCAAGACAACTTACAAAACATCGGAACCTATACCTGGTCAACAATGATGATGAAATAACTGTTCGAAGTTCATTCCAAAATAAAGTAGAATTTGTGTTTAAAAACTTCAACATCGAGCAAGGCATTCATCAGGGTCAACTTATGATGCACATTTGATAGATAGATACTTTATTAATCCCAAGGAAGCAAGAGGCAAACAACATATCACATATTCCCCATCGTAATGACATGATACATTTAAAGGTCTCAGATACCATCTTCTGTGTTGCTGTCCTTTTTTGCACTTTTGCAACCGCATCCTGTAATGCCATCTGATTGAATCCACCAGATTTACATAAAATTTTAATCTTTATCATCATTCTTCCCTCAACTAAGAAAAGAGTGAAACTGGGCATTGTTTCCTCACTGTGATGATTCCTTGCACTCCCATCTGGTAGAATCCTCCAGATTTACTTAATGTACACATGCAAGTACAGTCTGTACACTGCTTGCATAGGAGCAACGTCCTCAAGCTCATGCGTCATGTAGCATTAAGTATATCCCCAGGCATAGTGATCCTGCTAAAACAGCATCAAATAAAATAAAAAAAAAAAAAAAAACTATAATTTTTCAGATACCTTGAAAACAACATAACAAAGGCTCTTTTACAGCACTTTTGAAGTAATGGATTCATTTTGATTTGAGAATGATGATTTTGCAAAGGTACATATAAAGTTGGGCAAAATATTTAAAAAAAAAAAAAGCAGGGAGAGAGCATTGGGAGCTTGTGACATGTAAAACTGTAAATTTGATTAAAAGCAGGCAGAGAGCATTGGGAGCTTGTGACATGTAAAACTGTAAATTTGATTAATTTGACTCATAAACCTCATCACAAATTCTGTTTTTCTGTAAATGTTAACAGCTTCTGTTTCTCATGTATTGATACAGAAATAAATCTCAGAATAGCAAGTGTTATAAACCTTGATCTAAAGTTGTGTTGTTAGAAGAAAAACAGCATTAAACAGTTTTTGTAAACAAGATGTTGTAAATGAAAGTATTCTGAGAAATGTTTGTATTAATGCATGAAGCAATGATATACAGTAATGTTTGAATTTAGACTTTATAGTATTGCTTGTAAGTAGCATTTTTAGTTACCCACCAGTAAATTAATTTGGAATGTCCACATGGTAAGATCAGTCATTTAGTCCTTGCTGATCAAATCATTCTTCATTAGTATAATTGCCTTCTACAACCCCTCACTTTTTTCTTAGTGAGATCCCGACTCCACTAAAAACAAAATTCAGGTCCTCCTGACATTGTGTCATATTTATGTGTAATTTGGTGTTGCGATATCTACATGTAATTATTATTATTAAATGGCACCTTTGTAGCTTCTTTATATAGATAGCTTTTTCAAGTTGCTACTCTGCTATTATACTTCCATAACTTGGAAACTTTAGACACAAAGTGTATTTCCAGTATTTTTGTAAAGTCTTAACTTCCTGTGTGCTTGCCAGGGTTGTTTAATGACAAGATATTATTTATGCTAATCTTATCAACAGAACTTGGTTACTTGAGGCTTGGAGAAACCATTTAGTAGATAGCTCAGTTACATATATATTTAAGCATAATTGATTCGTCTTTTGGCTTGATTGTGTTTTAGTTTTATAAAGAATGGTATTAAAATGTAATGCATAGTGCAAGTAGCTGTATACTTTGTTTGTATTGGATTGCTTGAGAATTCCAGGAGAAAACGATGTCTGAACCCCCCCGTCCCGTCTTCTGTTTCTGTTGTTACTGTCATTTGTCTGTGACACAATGCAAATGAGCGTAATTAGCTGAAGTCAGCAATGTCGCCACCAGACGCAGATGGCTTTTGTGAGAACAGTCCAACGTTGCAAGAAACAATTAACCTCAGTTGTGGAGTGGGTACCCAGACCCTTTTCATTTTCATGACTATATGCACCCACAAATGTTGATATGCATCTTTGTACATAGAGTAACTTATGGAGGCTTAGTCCACCACCTGGAGAGGAAGGACAGGTGCATCCTCCACCTTGTAACTCATAATTTGGCCTGCTTACACCATAGAAAGTGTGCAACATTCAATGCACTGTTGCCAGCCTTTCGGGTTACTTTTGTTTTATGCTTCATTTCACCCAGAACACAAAGTTAAAAGTATCTGGCGTTTACAAAGTGGCAGCTGTGTCTGTGTTTGGGGTCAGGAGGGTCCTTTTGTTTTGAACCAGGCACCCCAGTGTAGAGGTCTTGGCCTGCCCCTGTGTTAAAAACAAGGAATTCAAAGGCATTGGGATGCTGTGTCCTGAGTACTTTTGGATTGGTGAGGTACACAAATTTAATACTTACTATAACAACAGGATTATCTCACAATTATTTTTTAGTGATGTTGCCGGTAACTATACTGTGCAAACTTGTTTATATAATAAATAATCATTTTACTGCTTTGCCAGTAAACAGTAATGCTATTTCTCAACTGTCTGCGGTATAATATCAGTAAGTTCTAATGTGTGTTTCAAGTACTTTCAAAAAAGAGAAACTCTTATCACATTGCACCTTTCAAATGAGTAGTCAAATTTGTATGTGTGTGTGTTTTTTTTTTTTAGTTCTGCAGTGTTTCTGTGCAGAAAACTTCAGTTTATCATGTAATTGTGTCTTTTTTTTAATAATGTTAACTGCTATTTGTGCATCTTTTTTGGATAATGTAACAGTAGTTGGTTGTTACGTTTATATCCCTTATGTTGACATCTTTTTTACAAAATACTTGTGTGGAAGGTTTAAGATACTCTTTAACATTTACTTCATCTTTAGATCATATGGCGATTTCCTAGTTTAAATTGGTCTACCATTGAGAGACTTGAAAACGTGTAGCAAAAAGTGTGGAACAGAGCTAGGATGCATTCAAATGTAAATCGGATGTTAAGAATAGAGCTCGATCCCAGCTACAATGACATCTGGAAATGAAGACAGAGGAGGAAACAGCGGAAAGCCACAACAAAGAACTGAAGCATAGTGATATGACCTGAGCAACACTTATTTGAATATGAAAGTGAAGGGTGGCCGTGTCAGCAATGGCTGAAGGCATAGTTGTCTGTGGAACAGGAGTTTGTCAGGTAGGGGCTTATAGTGCTTTTTGAATGTAATCATGCCTGTCGGTTAGGAACATCTGTTTTAATAGTAATTTGTACTTTTTACCAGTTATACTCAACCAGTGTAGCCCGTACTGCATTTCTTATTTTTTCTTTTAAAAACTTTGTCATTTAAAAATTTTAAGCATTAAAATTTCACATTTTTACTAATGCCCTTTAGTGTTGAACAGGTCTTTAAAAATACATATTTGTTAGCAAGAATAATGATTTAACTGTTAAATATACTGCATAATCTTCATATATAAATAATACTTTAATAATAAAACTAACAGTTTTACTTTCTGTCCACTGGTCTTGGATTGTTGAACACTTTAAACAGTCTTTCAGACTTTACTGGAAAGCTTTTATGAATATGTCTCTGAGCTCCCTCAGATGCTGTACAGCTGTGAAAGTTGGTATTTGTGACCCTATGGGAACCTTTTTTGGCTCATGGAAATATTTTGAAAAGAATCTGTGTGAAATTGTCCCCTCCTTATATTTTAAGAATAAAAAACATCGTTTTTATGTTTTGATGTTTAATTTTAAAAATACTTAGGGGACACGAAAAAGAGGAAGTCTGAGCTTGTCCTAGCAACATTCGGCACACATTAGGAACCAACGATGAACAAGATGCTGTGACCTATCACACACACATTAGCCCTTGCTCATACCAGGCCTAGTTGAAAATATCAGTCAACCTAACAAGGGTTCTCTTTGGACTATAAAAGGAAATTATTGGACCCCCCCCCACACAAGCCACTTGGATATAGGATAGAGGCAGTGCAAAACCATACTCTGTTTGGTATAGGAATTGAGCCTCTGTCTGTGGAGTTGTGAAGACAGTAGTGTTAATCCGTATGCATCTGTTTAATGTAATGTTTGTTGATTTAATTTATTATTAAAGTTGAAAAATGTCCTGTTAAAGTGTAACTTTTTAAAATAAGGAAAATACACACATTTCCATTTATTTATCAGACAACAGCTGGAAATTAAACAAGAAAGGTATAACTGCTGTTTAGTTTTATTTTCATGTGGCAGACAGTAAAACATTACACAACAAGGTTACCAGTGCCATTATCAACTTTGACTCTGTCACGCTTAGCAAGTAACTTACTTGATATCTCCTATTTTTTGATATACAGTGGGTACGGAAAGTATTCAGACCCCCTTCAATTTTTCACTCTTTTTTTATATTGCAGCCATTTGCTAAAATCATTTAAATTTATTTTTTTCCTCATTAATGTACACACAGCACCCCATATTGACGGACAAAAAAAATTTTTTTGAAATTGTTGCAGATTTATTAAAAAAGAAAACCTGAAATATTCTATCTATCCATCTATCCATCCATCTATCTATCTATCTATCTTCCAGTAGTGGACAGCTTCTTATTGACGCCCGATTCCAATAAACGCCGGGTTTGAAGAGATGTCGCGACAAATAGACGCCGGTCTCTAATAGTAGCCGGTCTCCTTTAAGCGCTGGTCTGTAGTAAACACCGATCTCCAATGGCCCACCGCCTTTTTCGTATGCTAATCCTCTTTTCGTACCTGCTGCAGTGAATCATACGGTAAGTACCTTTTCGAGTCAAAAATGTTTTGTCGTTGGATGCTGTCGAGGAAGGGAGAAAGTCAAAAAGAAATTTCTTTGTGTACATTTTGCCCTTTCGTCTCCACATCAATCATAACCCCACAGGGATGGCAGAGGTGGCGGGAAGAACATGAAAATGCCATCTTCGACACGTTAATCCTCTCCTTTGACCAGAGAAGAAGGGGCTGTATTGTGGCCGGACAGAGAGTACATGATCACGTGAAAAACTCTGCGCCCTCTTCCTCGGTGACCTGTTAACCTTTACCTCCACTGACACTTTTGCCTTCGGAAGGGTTGTGCGGGTGTCTGTTCGTGTTACTGTGTTCTTGTGGCCCGTGTTTGTAGTGTGAGCAACGGGAAGGAAACGGTCATTTCCTCCTGTCTCCGATCGGCTAATACCTGCTCCTCAATTTCTTCTTCGATCTCCTGAACACTATCAAAGAAATCGGAATCTGACAAATCAGAGTCCGACTCCGCGATAATGCACAAAGTTTCTTGGGCCGAGTATTTTCTTTTTTGAACTCGCTTCGCTCCCACATGAGATGTTGATGCCATCTTGCCTTTGTTTCTATTTGTTTACATATCGCAACTCACGCACACGCAAGGATTAGTTGCTGAGCCAAAGAGATTAACAGTCCTCCAAGCAGAGAGGGAATGCCTGTGAGGTGACAATGAGTTTTTTTTCCATTAACAGCTGATTGTTGCCCTCTATCCCTGGATGTCGACTTTTGTCGACATCCGCCCTCAGCCCCTCCTGTCGACAAAAGTCGACACTCGCCCTAAAAGAGTTAAGGAGGGCCAGCCATGCCATGCGTGCAAAACTGATTACTGCGCGACAACAAGCAATGGGAGTACCTGTATTGCCATCACAAGAGGAGGAAGATGAAGAGGAACATGTAAATAACGAAGCAATCATTACCTATTCAGACGACGAGTAGATGGTAAGTACTATACTTTACTGTATCTTATCCAGTCTCATGTCGTAATGTATACAGTACGTATATGCGTGAGTTTGGAGCTTATTGCATTTCCTTATATTCCGCAGGGACTTGTCGGGCTGATGAGCACTTTCGTGTGAAATTCGGACTGGTGCAGGCCAGTGCTGGTGGCATCATTGGCAAGAAAGTTGACGTCTACCATACCTGTTTTTCATGCTTACGGTAGTACCGTATACTGCTTTAATAAGACCGTACTGCTGTACTGATAATTTCATTAAATCCTGAAATGTTCATCCGGTGTTGTTGCCTACATTTTGTGATCGTACTATACCATATTTTACTGCCAAATGAACCCTGTTTACCCATCGCCATTCCGTCTGCAAGGCGAATAATAGCCGGTCTCCAACACCCACCAGTCTCTTTTAAATGCCGGGCCGTCCGAATAATTTTTTGAATAAACGCCGGGGCTACTATTGGAAGATATATAGTATCTATATATATATATATATATATATATATATATATATATAGAGCCCTCCTTGCAGCATAGAGGTGCCCCGAATGCAAGCAGGGAATTATGGACAGTGGGATTATAATGTACAGCCCTGCTGGGTACCAAGGGGGCCGCCAGGAGTCGCTGCAGGGAGGCCCAGGGATTTATATTTGCCGTATAGCCCGGAAGTATTTCCAAGTCACAGGAACGGAAGAAATTATATACTTCCAGGCTGAAGTAAAAAAGGAGTTTTTACCTGACCCGGAAGTGATAGAAAATCACATGGACTGAAGGACAAACACTTCCGAGTCAAGGACTATAAAGGACTCTGGGAAATCCCAGACGGACGTGCTGAGTTGGGAGGCACGGTGGCTAAGCGTCTGGGAGATTGGAGGATTTGTATATTGGAGTATTGTTCATTTATTGGAGTATTTGGGAGTAGAGGGTGCTTTGTGCACTTATTTATAATAATAAATATTATTATTGGACTTTTACCTGGTGTCTTTCGAGTGGTCTGAGGGTTCAAGGGAGCGAGAGAGCTCTAAACTGTCACTATATATATATATATATATACTGTATATATATACTAATAAAAGGCAAAGCCCTCACTCACTCACTCATCACTAATTCTCCAACTTCCCGTGTGGGTGGAAGGCTGAAATTTGGCAGGTTCATTCCTTACAGCTTCCTTACAAAAGTTGGGCAGGTTTTATATCGAAATTCTACACGTAATGGTCATAACTGGAAGCAGTTTTCTCCATTTACTGTAATGGAGATGAGCTTCAACGCCGTGGGGCGGAGTTTCGTGTGACATCATCACGCCTCCCACGTAATCACGCAGTACATAGAAAACCAGGAAGACCTAAAAAGCGCTGAAGAAAACATGCATTATATAATTGAGAAGGCAGCTAAACAATAAGAAGCGAAGCGAAAGTGACATATACAACCATATTCATGAGTTCTGCTACTGAAACAAAGCACGATGTAAACCTACACTTTAAATTAAGTTCATAGACAGGCTGCGCTGGCGCTTGTAATTTAGTGCCTGCCCATATAAGGCCGTCCGTCAGCGGCAATCCAATAGCAAACTCCCACTAAATATTCACGGGTTAAGGACTGTGCTTATGCAGAGGAAGATGAGATGGTCAGGGTGGTGTTTGGTACAAACTCAGCGAAACTGCGAGAGAAAGTTTTAAGTGCCAGGACTAAGGTAACATTAAATACAGCCATGGACATAGCACGAGATGGCACCAGCACAGCTGGGAAACTTCGATGCATGTACACCGAGCGGCTCACGGAACTGACGCAGTGCACAGATAAAAGCAACAGTTCCAAAGAGCGCTGAACAAAACCAATTACACAATTGAAAAGGCAGCAAAAATATGAAGCGCCTGATAAGCATATTCATAAATCCAGCTACTGCGAAACAAAGCACACGTTGGAAAAAGTCAATGTCCCGCTAAAGGAAGACAGTGTAAAAAACCGTGCATGCAGTGTGTCAGGTCTCAGATAAAGAAGAAGACGAGCTGTTTATTGATGCAGTAAGAAACGAATCGATGAATGAAACCTGTCATCTTTACAACGATTGACAAACACGGAATGTAACTTGAACACAACACATCCTACAAATACGAACCTGATTGAAAGAAATAATGATAATCAAATCCTTGATGACAGCAACACTCAGTAACACTCACAAAACAAATACTGTATATTGACAGTCATGTTACGTTATTTTTAAAATGTTCCCTTTTCTTTTCTAGCTTTTTAACACACTACTTCTCGCTGCGATACGCTATATATATATATATATATATATATATATATATATATACCCGATCTACATACTCGAATAATGGATACTTTATTCGCCATCAATGATTGTTTTGGTAAAGCCATACTCAGTGTATTCATTAGATGAACGGTAAAAAGTAAGAGCGAGGAAGGATGACTTATTGAGGCATGCAGGCTGTAGTCTTGCCAACTCTATCTGAATTGCGCGATCACATTTGAAAAATATATCTTTTCAAGTTCTATTTAGTCCATATGTGTCAAACTCAAGGGCGCGGGCCACATCCGCCCGGCGTAATTATATCCGCCCGAGATCATTTTATATACTGTATTATTGTTATTAAAGCCGGGTATATGAAGCGCTGGTAACACAATAAACTACAGATCCCATAATGCAGCGCTTCAGCTGCCTTGCGAACACTTACCGAAGTTAATCAAGTTATTGCGAAGCTAGCTCACACGATGCTGAAGAGAAAAGTTGATTCTGAAAATAGAGCCTTTAAAACCGATGGGAGGCTGAGTATATGTTTACTGAACCCGTGTGTCTCATTTGTGGAGCTAATGTGGCTGTAATTACAGAATTTAATCTAAGACGGCACTATGAGACAAAACATCAGGTTAACCTGAATGCAATGCAGAAGATACAGAAAGCAGCATAATTAAATAAGAATCTGACACTTCAGCGGACGCTTTAACCCGTGCACAATCACAAAGTGATTTCAAGTGAAGCTGCTTTTATGGGAGACACAAATGCACCAGTGCACCTTGCCCACTTTCCCTGTTGCCAAGTAATGTTAAACCAAGTCGTCACTACGGTGTTCCCAAATACGCACTTTGCTGATAAACTGAGCGCACTGAGTTTGCACGGCGCTTTGGTGACTTTGAAGAACAAAAAGTCCGTCTACATGCGGCTCGAACCTTGTGCATGTTTGGTAGCACATATCTGTGTGAGAAGCTCTTCTCAGTGATAAAGACTAACAAAACAGCACACAGGAGTCGCCTCACTGATGAGCACCTGCAATCCATCCTGAGAATCTCCACAACACAGAACCTCACACCAAACATAAACGAACCTGTGCCCAAAAAAGATGCCAGGCGCCCAGCTCTAAAATGACATATGAGCAAAGACAACTGAATGATTTGATTTGTTATTGCTGAAAGGAACACATTTTATTTATATTTCTAGGTTTTGTTATGCAGCATGTTCATATTTGAATTTGTATAATTTTGACAGGATATATTTTTATGGAGAGCAAAATCTTTTGGGATATTTAAAATCTAAGTTTATTTTTATATAAAATTACATAAGAGTAAAGAAATTTGAATGTTTGTTCTTTTAACGCTTACTTTATTTCTAACTTGTATAATTTAGACAGGATAATTTTTATGGAGAGCAAAATATTATAAGTTGTTTAAGGTTTGAGTTGATTTATTCACTAATAATATTCCTGTCTGTTTTACCATTCCTACCAAAGATATTTCTGTCGACTAAATAAAAATTCCTTCTATTTAAAATTTAAATAGAACTTGAACAAATCGATAGTTCATAATATCCACGCAGACTTGCACGTAAGAGCGGGAGTTATCCGTTTTAACAAGCAGCGTATTGCACTGATATGAAATAGCTGTGTGTGTATATATGTAGATATGTATGTATATGTATATATATGTTTATATATGTGTGTGTGTATGTATATATATATATATGTATTGTGTGTGTATGTATGTATGTGTGTATGTATTTATGTGTGTGTATATGTATGTAGATATATATATATATATATATATATATATGAATGACAACAACACTCATCACTCACAACAGTGACAAAACAATTACATTGACAATCATGTTACGTTATTTTCAAAATGTTTCCTTTTCTTTTCATTGCTTCTTTAACACACTACTTCTCCGCTGCGAAGCGCGGGTATTTTGCTAGTATATATATATAATATGTGTTTGTGTGTATTCTATATGCATATATGTGTATACTATATGTATATGTGTGTATACTATATGCATATATATGTATACTGTGTGTATACTATATGTATATGTGTGTGTGTGTATATATATTTGTTTCAGTTTCGATAGTATTTGCAGGACTTGTGTTGAAGTGACATTTGGCATCTATCAAGCGTTGTAAGCATACAACCGGTTTCATCGATAACTTTGCATCCAGCTTTTGAGAGTTTAAACATTCATAAACATCAAAGTGTCCACTACTCAAATCATCACCTGTGAATCTAAGATGTTTAAGAGGCATTGGCGGTTGTCCAAAGGTGTAAAATATTTGTCCATTTTGGTACACTTGAAAGCGACGACCAAACAATTCAGCTGCAGCCATCTACTTACATGCAGAACCATAGGTAAAGGCTTAAGCATTTCACTCTTATAGTGCTCCTGTGTAGTATAATTATCTCCTGTACCGTCATCAGTCCACACCTTGAACCAGTCCCAGTCATTCAATACATAAGACACAATGTTCCTTCAGATATCAAGAGTGAGCCTGATATGGCCGTGCAATATGTAACAGAGAGAATGGAAAAGGCAGGTGCCATCTCTAGGCATGGAAACCACTTGGTAAGTGACAGTTCTTTGATCGATGGTGATCACCTCAATAGACATGTTAATGGGGGTACGGTTGGAACGATAAAGGAAATGGGTACTTGAACAATGTAAAGTAAGTCTAAAATACCTACACAATGACTATAATCGTTATAAACGAACAATAAAACCACGGAGAACCTGTGGATTAAATAAAACGGCTGTAGTTATTAGCAGGGAGACGTGAATTTACTCTTCTATTTTATATACATGTATAAAATTATTAGTCAGTCAGTCAGTCATTGTCCAACCCGCTATATCCTAACACAGGGTCATGGGGGTCTGCTGCAGCCAATGCCAGCCAACACAGGGAGGAAGGCAGGAACAATCTCTGGGCAAGGACACACACACACACACACACACGGGACAATTTAGGATCGCCAGTGCACCTAATCTGCATGTCTTTGGAGTGGGGGAGGAAACCCTCACAGACACAGGGAGATCATGCAAACTCCACACAGGGAGGACCCGGGAAGTGAACCCAGGTCTCCTTACTGCGAGGTAGTAGCGCTACCACTGCGCCACTGTGCTGCCCATAAAAATATTATGTAACCCATAATGATGTTCTCTGCTGAATCCTTAAGGACTGGTTTATATTTTGCGCTCAGAACACTCATGTGCAAGCATCATGGCTGCCACGTGCCCCCAGCGTTCTTTTGATATGTCTTCTGAGCACGTCATCAGAAATTATAATGATGCATGTGTGAGTTGCAGCACCAGCAAAAATGCAGCTGACGTATGTGTTTGTTTGGGTATGTGATGGCAGCATCGTTGTTTACTATCAATTTGTGACAGTAAGCCGCAAAGCAGTTCCAACAGAATAAATGTGCGTGCTTTGAAATTTGATGAATGGCTACTATGCAGCGAAGCGAATAATATTACTTAAATGCTGAAATTTTTTTGCACCTTCACAACAGCATCAGGATGAATTTTTATCTTTAACATCTTTCTTCCCTCAACTCACAACATAGCAAAACCTTATGTTTTCTCACAATGATGATTTTTCGCACTGCCACCTGGTGGAATCCTCCAGATTTACAGTAATCCCTCCTCGATCGCGGGTTTGCTCCAGACCCCCGCGATAGGTGAAAATCCGCGAAGTAGAAACCATATGTTTCTATGGTTATTTTTATATATTTTAAGCCCTTATAAACTCTCCCACACTGTTTATAAATATTCCCCGCAGAGTTATCCAGCATAATCCCTTTGTATTCTTTTAGATATTAGGTAAGATTCATTGAAATTATGTATATAAACACACTGTTTATATACAGTAAAACCTAAATATTATTTTAAAGATATTGAGTGTCTCCGATATCACATGTTACAGCCATTACGATAGACATGCCACCAGTAATAAATACGTACAATGCAACAAAAATAGTATACAGTAAATGTGTGTGTACAGTGACACTAAACGTACGCACATGTACTAAGTACTGTAAATAGAAAATTAATTATGGTTACTCACCAACAATGACACGATGACTTGTCCGATAACAATGAGTTTTATTTTACTGCACAACAAAGGAGAGCGTTACAGCCCTTAAAGGAGCCACTTCAGGCGACATTGTGTAGCACTGCCGTTGTTCTTCTTCTGGCAGTCTTCAATCCAAATCCCTAAAGCAGATTCCATCCAGACTACTGCCTTATTACATCCACTTACAACTTGTTTTGCACCCTGGTTAAAAGGACACTGCGGCCGTAGTTTCGTGTGACATCATCACGCCTCCCACGTAATCACGCAGTACATAGAAAACCAGGAAGAGCTCAAAAAAGCGCTTAAGAAAACATGCATTATATAATTGAGAAGGCAGCGAAACAATAAGAAGCGAGCGAGTGACATATACAACCATATTCATGAGTTCTGCTACTTCGAAACAAAGCACATGTAAACCTACACTTTAAATTAAGTTCATAGACAGGCTGCGCTGGCGCTTGTAATTTAGTGCCTGCCCATATAAGGCCGTCCGTCCGCGGCAATCCAATAGCAAACTCCCACTAAATATTCACGGGTTAAGGACTGTGCTTATGCAGAGGAAGATGAGATGGTCAGGGTGGTGTTTGGTACAAACTCAGCGAAACTGCGAGAGAAAGTTTTAAGTGCCAGGACTAAGGTAACATTAAATACAGCCATGGACATAGCACGAGATGGCACCAGCACAGCTGGGAAACTTCGATGCATGTACACCGAGTGGCTCACGGAACTGACGAGTGCACAGATAAAAGCAACAGTTCCAAAGAGCGCTGAACAAAACCGAATTACACAATTGAAAAGGCAGCAAAAAATATGAAGCGTCTGATAAGCATATTCATAAATCCAGCTACTGCGGAAACAAAGCACACGTTGGAAAAAGTCAATGTCCCGCTAAAGGAAGACAGTGTAAAAAACCCGTGCATGCAGGTAAAGAAGAAGAAGAGCTGTTTATTGATGCAGTAAGAAACGAATCGATGAATGAAACCTGTCATCTTTACAACGATTGACAAACACGGAATGTAACTTGAACACAACACATCCTACAAATACAAACCTGATTGAAAGAAATAATGATAATCAAATCCTTGATGACAGCAACACTCAGTAACACTCACAAAACAAATACTGTATATTGACAGTCATGTTACGCTATTTTTAAAATGTTCCCTTTTCTTTTCTAGCTTTTTTAACACACTACTTCTCCGCTGCGATACGCGGTATATATATATATATGTATATATATATATCCCGATCTACATACTCGAATAATGGATACTTTATTCGCCATCAATGATTGTTTTGGTAAAGCCATACTCAGTGTATTCATTAGATGAACGGTAAAAAGTAAGAGCGAGGGGAGGATGACTTATTGAGGCATGCAGGCTGTAGTGCGTCAACTCTATCTGAATTGCGCGATCACATTTGAAAAATATATCTTTTCAAGTTCTATTTAGTCCATATGTGTCAAACTCAAGGGCGGGCCACATCCGCCCGGCGTAATTATATCCGCCCGCGAGATCATTTTATATACTGTATTATTGTTATTAATGGCCCGGTATATGAAGCGCTGGTAACACAATAAACTACAGATCCCATAATGCAGCGCTTCAGCTGCCTTGCCTAACACTTACGCGCTAATCAAGTGTAGCTTATGATGCTGCAAGTTATTGCGAAGCTAGCTCACACGATGCTGAAGAGAAAAGTTGATTCTGAAAATAGAGCCTTTAAAACCGATGGGAGGCTGAGTATATGTTTACTGAACCCGTGTGTCTCATTTGTGGAGCTAATGTGGCTGTAATTACAGAATTTAATCTAAGACGGCACTATGAGACAAAACATCAGGGTAACCTGAATGCAATGCAGAAGATACAGAAAGCAGAAGAATTAAATAAGAATCTGACACTTCAGCGGACGTTTTTACCCGTGCACAATCACAAAGTGATTTCAAATGAAGCTGCTTTTATGGGAGACACAAATGCACCAGTGCAATTTGCCCCACTTTCCCTGTTGCCAAGTAATGTTAAACCAAGTCGTCACTACGGTGTTCCCAAACACGCACTTTGCTGATAAACTGAGCGCACTGAGTTTGCACGGCGCTTTGGTGACTTTGAAGAACAAAAAGTCCGTCTACATGCGGCTCGAACCTTGTGCATGTTTGGTAGCACATATCTGTGTGAGAAGCTCTTCTCAGTGATAAAGACTAACAAAACAGCACACAGGAGTCGCCTCACTGATGAGCACCTGCAATCCATCCTGAGAATCTCCACAACACAGAACCTCACACCAAACAGAAACGAACTTGTTGCCAAAAAGATGCCAGGCGTCCAGCTCTAAAATGACATATGAGCAAAGACAACTGAATGATTTGATTTGTTATTGCTGAAAGGAACACATTTTATTTATATTTCCAGGTTTTGTTATGCAGCATGTTCATATTTGAATTTGTATAATTTTGACAGGATATATTTTTATGGAGAGCAAAATCTTTTGGGATATTTAAAATCTAAGTTTATTTTTTATATAAAATTACATAAGAGTAAAGAAATGTGAATGTTTGTTCTTTTAACGTTTACTTTATTTCTAACTTGTATAATTTAGACAGGATATATTTTATGGAGAGCAAAATATTATAAGTTGTTTAAGGTTTGAGTTGATTTATTCAGGAATAATATTCCTGTCTGTTTTACCATTCCTACCAAAGATATTTCTGTCGACTAAATAAAAATTCCTTCTATTTAAAATTTAAATAGAACTTGAACAAATACGATAGTTCATAATATCCACGCAGACTTGCACGTAAGAGCGGAGTTATCCGTTTTAACAAGCAGCGTATTGCACTGATACGAAATAGCTGTGTGTGTATATATGTAGATATGTATGTATATGTATATATGTTTATATATGTGTGTGTGTATGTATTTATATATATGTATATATGTATATATATATATGTATTTGTGTGTATATATGTAGATATATATATGTATGTATATATGTGTGTGTGTGTATATTTATGTGTATATGTATAGATATGTATATATATATGTTTATGTGTGTGTGTGTGTGTGTATATATATATATATATATATATATGACAGACAACACTCATCACTCAAACAGTGACAAAACAATTGCATTGACAATCATGTTACGTTATTTTCAAAATGTTTCCTTTTCTTTTTCATTGCTTCTTTTAACATGCTTAAGCTGGTATTTTGCTAGTATCTATATATATATCTATATATATATATATATCTATATATATCTATATATATATATCTATATACTAGTAGAATACCAAGGCTCGCAGATGAGAAGTAGTGTGTTAAAGAATTTATGAAAAGAAAAGCAAACATTTTAAATATAACGTAAGATGATTGTTAATGTAATTGTTTTGTCATTGATATGAGTGTTGTTGTCATATCTATCTATTTATATATATATATATGTATATGTATGTGTATGTGTATGTGTATGTGTATGTGTATGTGTATGTGTATGTATATATATATGTATATGTATATGTATATATATATGTATATGTATATGTATATGTATATGTATATGTATATGTATATGTATATGTATATGTATATATATATATATATATATATATATATATATATATATATATAGCAAAATACCTGCATTGGCAGCGGAGAAGTAAAAAGAAAAGGAAACATTTTAATAATAACGTAACATGATTGACAATGTAATTGTTTTGTAATTGTCATGAGTGTTGCTGGCATATATATATATATATATATATATATACACACATAGACACATATATACATATACATATATATACACACATACACATATATACATATATATATATATACACATATACATATACATATCTACATATATATATCTGTATATATATATATATATATATATATATTAGGTGGGACTCGATTAAAAAATTAATCCAATTAATTAGAGGCTGTGTAAGAATTAATCTTGATTAATCGTATGTAATCGACACGAATTTGCCCCAAATCGCAAATGTTTTTTTTTTTATTTAAAACGGTTTTAGTGGGCTTACAGAATCAAATAATAGACATGGACATGAATATTGTAAACTGAAGCTGTTTTAATTTCTGAAAAAAAGCTTTAAACTGCATTTGAATTCAAAACAGAAACAAAAATATCATCCCTGGTTAAAATTGGGCAGACTTAAAAATAAAGTGGTAGTTTAAGTACTTTAAGTACATTTTCAGAATAGTATTGTCTTTAAATAATAATAACCAAAATTTCAACATAAAGTGCAGTTTTTCTTCTTAAAAAATAAGTCAGAAACATAAAAGGTAATTTGACCAGCTTACTCTTTAAACTCTGAGTAACATTAGCCAAAATTATTTTGTACATTAGGCTAAAACAGTGTGATCATTGAACATTTTGTAATTAGATGTATTTAGAATTACTAACGGTCACGGAAGTCCAATGATCCCCAGTAAGAGCCACAAAGTCCGCTTTCTGTAATGCATCTAATTTTGCTTGCTTTTCAGTGTGCACAAAACCATGCTTTTATCAAGGCTTCGCCGGTAGTCGAAATGATCAGTCGAGGAACGCGCTTTATTCCGACTCTAACATTTTTGTAGCTGTGATGTGTGCATCAGTGTAATGGATGTACCAGGAAATCATGCATTGACAAAAGTTCCGCTTGCTTGGAATTGAAAGTGTGATTAAATGCGTTATTTTTAACGCTATGGAGTACATGCATCAAGCTTCTCAGCTGTGCTTGTGCTAAGAAAGGGAAAAATTTAAAAATAACGTAACATGATTCTGCTAACCTAATATTTTTTCATACGCCCCAAACCAAGGAGATGCTAAGGTAAATGAATCGGTAGCGCTACATAGTCAGTACACCCTCTCGAATCAACCTCAATGTCGGCGTTAGAGGCTTAAGATTCTACAATTAGCCACAGCGTGTGGCTTGTCTATGCTAAAGTATGTATTGTAGATCGGGTATATATATACATTTATATATATATACCCGTATCGCAGTGGAGAAGTAGAAGTTATGAAAAGAAAAGGGAACATTTTAAAAATAACGTAACATGATTGTCAATATACAGTAATTGTTTTGTGAGTGTTATTGAATGTTGCTGTCATCAAGGATTTGATTATCATTATTTCTTTCAATCAGGCTCGTATTTGTAGGATGTGTTCAAGTTACATTCCGTGTTTGTCAATCGCTGTAAAGATAAGAGGTTTCATTCATCGATTAGTTCCTTACTGCATCAATAAACAGCTCGCCTTCCTTTTATCTGTGATGTGACAAACTGCATGCACGGGTTTTTTTTACACTGTCTTCCTTTAGCAGGACATTCACTTTTTCCACCGTGTGCTTTGTTTCCGCAGTAGCTGCACTTATGAATATGATTGTATGTATAAGACGCCATATTTTTTGCTGCCTTCTCAATTGTGTAATTCGGTTTTGTTCAGCACTCTTTGGAACTGTTGCTTTTGTCTGTGCACTGCGCCAGTTCACGGAGCCGCTTGGTGTTCTTGCATCAAGGTTCCCAGCTGTACTGGTGCCATCTCGTAATGTCAGCTAAGACCCGCACTTAAAAGTTTCTCTCGCAGTTTCAATGAGTTTGTGCCAAACACCACCCTGACCATCTCATCTTCCTCTGCATAAGCACAGTCCTTCACACGTGAATATTTACCGCAGTGTTTGTATTGGATTGCCGCTGATGGACGGCCTTATATGGGCAGGCACTAAATTACAAACGCTAGTGGCAGCCTGTCTATGAACTTAATTTAATATAAACTTACGGTTCACGCACTGTTTTGTTTCTGTACTTATGAATATGATATGCATCATTTGCTTCATAATGTTTTTCTGCCTTCTCAATTGTGAAATGGCGCTTTGTGCTCATCGCTGGAGTTCTTCCTTGTTCTCTACGTACTTACGTAGGAGGCGATGATGTCACACTAAACTCCCCGCGCCATCTCCAACTCAAGACTCCATTACATTATATGGGGAAAAATAGCTTCCAGTTATGACCCTTATGCGTAGAATTTCGAAATGAAACCTGCCCAACTTTTGTAAGTAAGCTGTAAGGAATAAGCCTGCCAAATTTCAGCCTTCTACCTACACGGGAAGTTGGAGAATTAGTGATGAGTCAGTGAGTGAGTGAGGGCTTTGCCTTTTATTAGTATAGATATATCTATATATATCTATATATCTATATATATATATATATATATATATATATATATATAGCAAAATACCCGCTTGGCAGCAGAGAAGTAGTGTGTTAAAGGAGGAAAGAGAAAGAAAAGGAAACATTTTGAAAATAACGTAACATGGTTGTCAATGTAATTGTTTTGTCACTGTTATGAGTGTCGCTGTGATATATATATCTATATATATATCTATATATATATATCTATATATATATCTATATATATATCTATATCTATATATATATATATATATATATATATATATATATAATATATATATATATATATATATATATATATCTATATATATATATATATATATATATCTATATATATATATATATATATATCTATATATATATATATATATATAATATCTATATATATATATATATATATAATATCTATATATATATATATATACTAATAAAAGGCAAAGTCCTCACTCACTCACTGACTCACTCACTGACTCATCACTAATTCTCCAACTTCCCGTGTGGGTGGAAGGCTGAAATTTGGCAGGTTCATTCCTTACAGCTTCCTTACAAAAGTTGGGCAGGTTTTATATCGAAATTCTACGCGTAATGGTCATAACTGGAAGCAGTTTTTCCATTTACTGTAATGGAGATGAGCTTCAACGCCGGCGGAGTTTCGTGTGACATCATCACCTCCCACGTAATCACGCAGTACATAGAAAACCAGGAAGAGCTCAAAAGCGCTTAAGAAAACATGCATTATATAATTGAGAAGGCAGCTAAACAATAAGAAGCGAAGCGAAAGTGACATATACAACCATATTCATGAGTTCTGCTACTGAAACAAAGCACGATGTAAACCTACACTTTAAATTAAGTTCATAGGACAGGCTTACGCTGGCGCTTGTAATTTAGTGCCTGCCCATTTAAGGTCGGTCCGTCAGCGCAATCCAATAGCAAACTGCCACGGTAAATATTCACGGGTGAAGGACTGTGCTTATGGAGAGGAAGATGAGATGGTCAGGGTGGTGTTTGACACAAACTCAGCCAAACTGCGAGAGAAAGTTTTAAGTGCCAGGACTAAGGTAACATTAAATACAGCCACGGACATAGCACGAGATGGCACCAGCACAGCTGGGAACGTTCGATGCATGTACACCGAGTGGCTCACGTGAACTGACACAGTGCACAGATAAAAGCAACAGTTCCAAAGAGCTGAACAAAACCGATTACACAATTGAAAAGGCAGCAAAAAATATGAAGCGCCTGATAAGCATATTCATAAATCCAGCTACTGCGAAACAAAGCACACGGTGGAAAAAGTCAATGTCCCGCTAAAGGAAGACAGTGTAAAAACCCGTGCATGCAGTGTGTTAGGTCTCAGATAAAGAAGAAGACGAGCTGTTTATTGATGCAGTAAGAAACGAATCGATGAATGAAACCTGTCATCTTTACAACGATTGACAAACACGGAATGTAACTTGAAAACAACACATCCTACAAATACGAACCTGATTGAAAGAAATAATGATAATCAAATCCTTGATGACAGCAACACTCAGTAACACTCACAAAACAAATACTGTATATTGACAGTCATGTTACGTTATTTTTAAATGTTCCCTTTTCTTTTTCTACCTTTTTTAACACACTACTTCTAAGCTATACGATACGCTCCGCTCTACATACTCGAATAATGGATACTTTATTCGCCATCAATGATTGTTTTGGTAAAGCCATACTCAGTGTATTCATTAGATGAACGGTAAAAAAGTAAGAGCGAGGAGAGGATGACTCATTGAGGCATGCAGGCTGTAGTGCGCGTCAACTCTATCTGAATTGCGCGATCACATTTGAAAAATATATCTTTTCAAGTTCTATTTAGTCCATATGTGTCAAACTCAAGGGTCAGGGCCACATCCGAACGGCGTGTAATTATATCCGCCCATGAGATCATTTTATATACTGTATTATTGTTACTAAAGCCCGGGTATATGAAGCGCTGGTAACACAATAAACTACAGATCCCATAATGCAGCGCTTCAGCTGCCTTGCCGAACACTTACCGCTTACTAGAGTTATTGCACGGCGCTTTGGTGACTTTGAAGAACAAAAAAAGTCTGTCTACATGCGGCTCGAACCTTGTGCATGTTTGGTAGCACATATCTGTGTGAGAAGCTCTTCTCAGTGATAAAGAATAACAAAACAGCACACAGGAGTCGCCTCACTGATGAGCACCTGCAATCCATCCTGAGAATCTCCACAACACAGAACCTCACACCAAACAGAAACGAACTTGTGGCCAAAAAGATGCCTGGCGCCCAGCTCTAAAATGACATATGAGCAAAGACAACTGAATGATTTGATTTGTTATTGCACGTAAGAGCGGAGTCAACGTTTTAACAAACAGCGTATTGCACTGATACGAAATAGCTGTGTGTGTATATATGTAGATATGTATGTATATGTATATATATGTTTATATATGTGTGTGTGTATGTGTGTATATATATATATATATATATATATATATGTATTTGTGTGTATATATGTGTGTGTATGTATGTATACAGTATGTGTGTATATATGTGTGTGTATATATGTAGATATATATGTATGTATATATGTGTATATGTATAGATATGTATATATATATATGTTTATGTGTGTGTGTGTGTGTGTATATATATATATATATATGACAACAACACTCATCACTCACAACAGTGACAAAACAATTACATTGACAATCAGGTTACGTTATTTTCAAAATGTTTCCTTTTCTTTTCTTTGCTTCTTTAACACACTACTTCTCCGCTGCAAAGCACGGGTATTTTGCTAGTGTATATATATATATATATATTAGGGATGCACCGAAATGAAAATTCTAGGCCGAAAATGAAACCGAAATTTTTGGATGCACTTGGCCGAAAACCGAAACCGAAAATGGCTTCATTAAAAAACATGTTTAAAATATTTTCTTTTTGTTTGTATTAAAAAAACTACAAATTAATTAAGCAATCAAACTTTTATTGATAATAAATAACAGTAATAAGGCTGTTTAACAATAACAAAACTAAATAAAATTTCTTTCTGTAACAAAATTGTGCAAAAAAAATGCTAGCTGCTTTTTTACTTCAATTTTAAATTACTGTACCAAACAACAGTGCACAAACAGAAGAAAAATAAATAAATCCAACCTCTTACTTTAAACAACATAACTATACACACTAAATTGGTCTGCTTTTAATTTAAGCAAAAGAAGCAGGTTTATCTTTATGAACAAAAGTTTTTCAGTTTTCTGGCTGAAGACACAGTTCCTCTTCTCATGAAGAACATACTGCACTGAATAAAATCACTCAGTCTTTGCTAGCTTTTAGTGCCTTTACGAATTGTGCAAAATATTACCTGCATTAAACGTTTTACTTCAATTTTAAATTACTGTGCAAAACAACATTGCAATAACAGAATAAATAAATCAAACCTTTAACTGTAAACAACATCAAATTAGGCTGCTTTTATTTTAGCAAAAGTGGCAGATTTCTCTTTATGAACAAAAGTTGTTCAGCTTTCTGGCTGGAGAGACGATTTCTGTTCTCATCAAGAACATGAGATGCTGCACTGAATAATCTCTCACTGTCTGTGCTGGTGCTTGGGGCAGATAAGTACTTGCGCGCAGTCCATGCAAGCAAAGGAAAGCGATCTTTGTTCGCGCCAGTAGTCAAGTGGATTGTCACTTCTGCCAATGGGTAGTTCAGCTAGATAGGTTGCTACTTCTTGTGAGGCTGCGCTTGCTCTTACACCTCTGTGGGTTGGGACGCTTTCCTGTAAAATTTCGTCAAACATATCAGAAAGCGAAGGAATGTGCGCCTCATCACTTGTACGTGACCGTTTCTCAGGCACAGTTTGCTCTGTTCTCCCGTCGCTTGTGCTTCACCAGAGGTTTCAAGAGCCGTAAGCTCTGTTTGCACCATTTCGCGTACATCCTGCCTTTTCTCATCGTCAAAGTAATGGTCTTTAAAGCGTGGATCTAATATTGTTGCAATGCCGTAAAGAGGGTTGGACTCAATGTCTTGGAAGCGTTTGTTAACAGCCTCCAGTAGAGTTTTTTTAGCTGTTTTTACGCCATGATCTGTTTCCGCCTCTTTTCCAAGCAGGCGCTTCAGTGCTGCGATCAGTGGAATAACTTCAGCAACAGACGCTTGAGCTGAGCTTATTTCCTTGGTTAACTGTTCGAACGGGGTGAGAAGAGAGACAATGTTTTCCACCAACATCCACTGATGTGCACTCAAAGTTGCTGGCAGGTCGTGATCTGTCATGTATGCAGCTAAAACCCGCTTCTGTTCAAGTAATCCTTGCAACATATAGTATGTACTGTTCCAGTGAGTGGCCACATCTTGCTGTAGTCGTTTTGTTGGCATCCCAAACTGTTTTTGCAAATCTTGTAGTCTGGAATAAGCAAGCGGAGAATGCTTAAAATGTCCCACAATTTTTCTCCCAGTTGCTGTGATTTCTGATATGCTCCACTGACAAAGTACTCCCTCATTCACAGCCAACTGCAGTGTGTGTGCCATGCAAGGTATGCTCTTTAATCCACTGTCATCCATAGCCTTTATCATGTTCCGTGCATTATCTCTCACAATCACATGCACTTTAGACTTGTCTATGTTCCAAGTTTCAAACATGTTAGCCAAAGCATCGGATATTGCTGCTGCAGTGTGTGAGCCGACAAACTCCTGTGCATGAAGCAGAATGTTTTGCAATTTAAACTCCGCGTTTATCCACTGCGCTGTCAAACTGAGCATGCTAGTTGGACTAACGTCAGAGCTCCATATGTCTGTGGTAAAACTTAGAGCAGAGATATCTGTGGTCATGAGCTCATGAACATGTTTTGCAACACGGTCATACATTTCAGGTAGAGAGGTCTCTGCAAAATACCGTCTGCTTGGCAGTGTGTAACGTGGCTCAATGTGGTGTATTAGCCTACGAAATCCGATGTCCTCCATGACTGAAAACGGCTCGTCATCTAAAGCAATGAATTCCATTACTTTCTCTGTTATGTCACGTGCTTTAGCACTGTCATTTGCAAATTTCTTAATTTTTTAGAAAAATGTGGCAAACGAGGGTGTTGATGTGCTAGTTGGCTTAGTTTTAACCAACGTTGTTTGACGGTATTCCTCAAATTCAATTGCGTGTCTTGACTTAAGGTGGTGTATTAAACCTGTAGTCGAAAATGTCTTTGCTGTTGAACCCCCTCTTGAAACTTTTGCAGAGCAAATGTTGCATATTGCAACTTTGCTGTCCTCATCTGAAACTTTGAAGTGCTTCCAAACCGCCGACATACTCCGTGTTTGATGCGTAATGACAGCCGAACGAGACGGAGGATGGGAGGCGTGGCGACAATTTCGGCTTTATTTTCGGCGCTTTTACGCTTTGGCGAAACCGATAATGCTATTTCGGCCGAAATTTCGGTGCATCCCTAATATATATATATACTAGCAGAATACCAGCGCAGCATGAGAAGTAGTGTTTTAAAGAAGGTACGAAAAAGAAAAGGAAAAATTTCAAAAATAACGTAACATGATTGTTAATGTAATTGTTTTGTCATTGATATGAGTGTTGTTCTCATATCTATCTATCTATCTATCTATCTATGTTGTTCTCATATCTATCTATATATATATATATATATCTATCTCTCTATCTCTCTCTCTCTATCTCTCTCTCTCTATCTCTATCTCTCTATCTCTATCTCTACTCTCTCTCTCTCTCTCTATCTCTATCTCTATCTCTATCTCTATCTCTATCTCTATCTCTATCTCTATCTCTATCTCTATCTCTATCTCTATCTCTATCTCTATCTCTATCTCTATCTCTATATCTATATCTATATATATATATATATATATATATATATACCTCTATCTATCTATGTATATATATAGCAGAATACCCGCGCTTCGCAGCGGAGAAGTAGTGTGTTAAAGAAGGTACGAAAAAGAAAAGGAAAAATTTTAAAACTAACGTAACATGGTTGTTAATGTAATTGTTTTGTCATTGATATGAGTGTTGTTCTCATATCTATCTATATATATATTTTTCTGTCTATCTATATATATATATATATATATATATATATATATATATATATATATATATATACCCGCTTGGCAGCGGAGAAGTAGTGTGTTAAAGAAGGAAAGAGAAAGAAAAGGAAACATTTTAAAAATAATGTAACCTGATTGTCAAAGTAATTGTTTTGTGTATTTGGCGGCAGCGTCACGAAGTTGTTTTCGGTAGCTGCATCAGAAAATGTACTACTGACGCCTGACACGCCTCCTTTTTACTGTTTTCTCACAGCTTGGATTGCTGCTGTCATATATACACACACACACACACACACACACACACACACACACACACACACACACATACATACATACATACATACATACATACATATATACATATATACATATATACATATATATATATATATATATATATATACACATATATATATCTTCATATCTACATATCTATATACATATCTACATATACACACACTCGCACATACATACCTATCTACATCATATATACACACACATACATACATACACACACACAAATTATATACATGTGTGTGTGTATGTATATGTGTGTGTGTGTGTGTGCATGTGTGTGTAGTATATATACACATACATATACTTGTGTGTATGTTTGTATGTGTCTATATGTGTGTGTATAGGTTTGGTCACTGAGTGCAAGGGAAAAATAATAAATTATAGTCTATAAGTTATTAAACAGTAAAACATTAACGTTTTAAGAAGTACAGGTACATTGAAATTACATTTTCTATGTGAACATTCAAATTTGTGCCTCTGGTAATGTGCCTTACCGGCATTTAAAGAAAATTAGTTTTGTGTCCTCTGCAGTGTTAAGAGAGAAAGGCTTTGGTTTGGGATAAAAGGAAAAAGGTGTAAAGAAAGGAAAGTTGCCTTTTTCTTTTATATAATATAGCAAAATACCAGCGCTTCGCAGCGGAGAAGTAGTGTGTTAAAGAAGCAATGAAAAGAAAAGGAAACATTTTGAAAATAACGTAACCTGATTGTCAATGTAATTGTTTTGTCACTGTTGTGAGTGTTGAGTGTTGTTGTATATATATATATATATATATATATATATTTACACACACACATAAACATATATATATATATATACATATCTATACATATACACATATATACATACATATATATATCTACATATACACACACATATATACACACACATACATACATACACACACATACATATATATATATATATATATATATATATATATATATATATACATACATACACACACATATATAAACATATATATACATATACATACATATCTACATATATACACACACAGCTATTTCAGATCAGTGCAATACGCTGTTTGTTAAAACGGTTGACTCCGCCTTACGTGCAATAACAAATCAAATCATTCAGTTGTCTTTGCTCATATGTCATTTTAGAGCTGGACGCCTGGCATCTTTTTTTGGCCACAAGTTTATTTCTGTTTGGTGTGAGGTTCTGTGTTGTGGAGATTCTCAGGATGGATTGCAGGTGCTCATCAGTGAGGCGACTCCTGTGTGCTGTTTTGTTAGTCTTTATCACTGAGAAGAGCTTCTCACACAGATATGTGCTACCAAAC